>NC_138945.1:54285000-54475000 GCF_965226115.1 Aulonocara stuartgranti | reverse complement strand
ACTTCTCAGCTTCTGCATAGCTGTGCCACTCTCCTCTCTGATCAACTTCTCCTCCTTCTCTCTGCTGCGGATGCTTTCTTCAAGCAAGTCCTTCTCCTTGCAGACAGATATGTAACATTCTTGTACCGCCAGCATCTTATCATTAGCTTCAGAGAGCTGGCTTCTGTGGAAAAAATAGAAAAATATCCACAAAAGTCTGAAATCAACTATATTTTTAGCATGAGATGCAGGAGACTTACTGTAACTGCTGAAGCTGCTGCTGGTGCTGTGTCGTCAGCCGCTCTACCTGAGCATCGTGTTCCAGCATGAGTTCTGTTCTGATCCTGTTAACCACATCATTCCTGTACTGCTGATGAATCCGCTCAGATCTAAGCAAAAGAAGCACATATACTTATAAATACACATAACAGGAAAATACACGTGCCCCAAGAAAGAGGAGGAAGAGAAAGAGTCAACTTTACCTCTCAGCAGCTTCTTGCTTTTCTTGATCGAGCTCCTGGATCATTTCCCTCATTTTGGTGCACAACTCAGAATTGGCAGACTTCAGTTTTTCCTCGTTTTCTTTCAGCTCCTGATTCTTCTTTTCTAGCAGCTGCAGTTTGGAGAAGACAACAGTCTTTTGTGACTTAGCCAAAAAACTAAGAACATGATTAGTCTGGCAACAAACGTCAACCCACCTCCACTTGTTCCTGCAAGTGTGTTTTGTCCTCCTGTAACCTCATCAACTCTTTTTGAGAGTCTCCAGTCATGTCTTGATGTTTCTTCTGGCTGGTTTCTTTCATCTGGGTAAATCAAAAATGTCTGCATCAGTCACCTAATCCCACCCACTTTTAGTCCTTTTATAAAATTAACCAAAGTTTAGAAAAGTAACAATTTTCAGGAGTCAGCGCTCACCTCAGAGTTAAGTTTTTTTTCATCTAATTCAATCTGCATTTCATTCACTCGACGCTGACACTGCTGGAGCTCCTCCTGCAGCTGGTTGATCTTCTGCCGCTTCCCCTTTAAACTACCCAGGCAGCGCTGCATCTCTACTCGTAGCAACCTTAAAGCCTCATCCTTAGGCAGCTTAGAGTCTGACAGGTGAGCCAAAGCAGTACTGACAAAACAACAGAAAGATGTGTTTCCAAAGGTTACTCTGGAGAGTTCAGCCCAAGAGGGGAAGAGATACAGATCACAATGACTGGTCTGTATTCACACGGTTACCTATTAAGTGTGCCATTTTTCCTGTTTGTTTTCTTCAACCCCAAATCCACACAGGATTCAGACAGCTGGTTCTCCGAGTTGCTGCTTAGGTCTATCACAATGACACCGTGCTTCACTGCAGATTCATACAGAGCGATCTGCTCCTTGAGATCAGCCATATCCTCCTTTAGGGTGAAAATGGAAAAACACAAAACATTTGTGCAGCTTGTTCATCAGAAGTCACAGAAGTAGTTGTGCTTTAGAAAAATCTGAGGACAAACCTGTAAAACTTTGTTCATGTTCTCACTCAGGGCCTTGGCTGACAGTGCCTGCTGTAGTTTGATTTGCATTTGACTCATCTCTTGCACTGAATCTGAAAATAAAAAACAGATAATTAGATCAATTAAATGTGAGCAAGAATAAGGTAATGTGGGTGTCAGCTGCTCAGTAATGTTCATGTGGAGTTCACACACTTGTCTGCAGCAGCTTGGCACATTGTTGTTGACTCTCTTCCAGACGCTGAGTGAGTGCATTCACCACTCTGGCTCTCTCCAGCTGCTCTTCTTCTCTCTGGCGCTCCAACAGCTTCACATGCTCCCGTAACTTCTGACCAATATCAAGCTGGAAGCCACAAAACAAAAAACACACCCTGACTTAACAATAATAATAATATGATCAAAATTTGTCTGATGACAAACAATGGACTTATGGTTAACTTGTTCCATTTTCTAATACTATGTCAATAAAACTCCAGACCTGTTCATTCAAAGCCTGAGAGGTAGAGTCCAGCTTCTGTTGCAGGGCTAACAGAGCAGCCTCATGCTTCTCCTTTATGACGGCAAGGTCTCTGTCATGCTGTTCCCACGCTCTGGACAGCGTGTCAGAACGGCGAAGCTCCAACATCTGTTGCTTCATGCTGTCTACCGCAGCATCTGCCACCCTCTGTTTCTTCATGTTCTGCAAACAAAAGAAAACCTTTGCTGTATACACTAAAAAGAAGCATTCTCATACAAAGGTTTCAGTCATGCATCATGTTTCAGTAAGCAGAGCTGGTTTAGACACATTTGTATGCAAAATTTCATATTAAATTCTTAAATCTGTAAACGCATGTTTCTTTAATAGTTATACTTAAATATTATTACTGTCTTAAATTTAGCATTAAATAACTAAGAAAATAGAATGAAAACAGTGTTTGTCAGCACAGAACACACCTCGTGGTCTCTCTCAGTGAGGATCTGTATTTGCTGCTCCATTGCCTTCAGCTTGTTTTGCATTTGGACCTCTCTTTCCTTGGCTTCTTCAATCAATCGACTTGCTTCCCTTAAACTTACTGCTAGGCCGTCCTTTTCATCTATGGACAATATTTTTTAAAAGGACCATCAGTACATCTGGCAAGAAGTGCTACATCACTAACAGCCACAAGGGGGCAGACGTTTTAACCAACTAAAGAAAAACTTACATTTCCTTCTACTAATCTCAGTTATATAAACTGACAATCCCTCTCAAGTCCCAAGTGCCCAAGGTTTTGAGTGGATTATTATTATTATTATTATTATTATGATGCTTGTAAAAAAAATTAAGTACCAACATTAAATGTTCTTCCTGAAAGTATTAAAGAAATCTCCAAAATCACATCACTGTTCAAGTACTGCAACAAAGTGAGATGTCCCTCATTTAAAGTTGAACATACCTTTGACGATTACAAACTGATGCTCGAGGTATCTCATGTTACGCCGTGAATCCTCAAGTTTTCGCTCCAAGTCTTCAATTTGCCTCTGTTGAGCTTTGTTCAAAATCTGCACCTGGGCAAGCTGCTCCCGGTCAGCATTTTCTGAAACAAAGATCATTTAGTGTTTAATTTTAGTCATTTTTAATTGTGAAGACATTTTCAATTTAAGCAATGTCGTTTTATGTTTGTTTGTTTTTTAAAACCACTGGCGATACAAATTACACCTTTCTGCAGTACAGCTAGACTATGCATACAACTAGAAGAAAAAAAAAAAGCCTTGTAACAGATTAAGCTACTTGACAATCTCCACCTGCAGTCCCGAAACAGGCACACATCTCATCAAATAGTTTATATTTACATGTCAGTGTACTCAGTTATATTATTTAGTCAATGAAAGTAAGACTTACGTTGTGTCGAGTCAAGGAAATCTCTCTGCAGATGGTCAAACTGACCTTGCGGAGCAGCCTGTGGCTTAAACATGTTTGGCTGATGGGCAGGATGATGAGGATTGTAGCTCAACTTGTACTGATTTGCACCTCTGTCACATACTTCAGACTTTAAACATAGAAACATAGTATGAAAGTAGTGAAAATGTTGCTGTATTTAAAAAAAAAAAACACAAAATACACAAACAAAACATACAAACATAAAAAAAATAAAAATGCACAAACTACAAATTGCCAGATAACAAGATGTTAATTTAAAATGACATTTGAGGAAACTTCATAGACACAAGTAATGTATGATTCTTTTGGAATAAAATGCTGCTTTTTTAAAAACAATACTAGAAACCCTTTCATGTTACTATTTATTCAAATGATTTGGAGGCATTAAGACCTAAAACTTTAAAGGAAAGAACAGCACAATAACAGCTACGACCTTCTGGACGCTTTTGAAATTAAATGGTCCACTCACTTGAAATTGGTGGTTTTGCTTGTCTATGTATCCTCTTTCTCCATTATATTCCACATGATTACTGGCACCCTGAGGGTATGGTTTAGACTCAAACTCGGTGGAAAAATCACTGGTCTCTGTCATTTTGTCTGTGCCCATGCTTGTGCATGTATAATCTGCTTGTGTGAACTGATGATCCTGGTTCCAGGTGTGAGGCAGTGGTTGACTTTGAGGAGGACTCCGATGTCCATTAATACGAGCAGCTCCGTCCTTATATGCATACTCATTGTTCAACCCTTCGTCATAGTTCTTTAGAGAGACAATAACAGAGAGTGATTCTTTCCCTTTTGAACTTTTTTTGTATGCACCATTTATGAGTTGTATTTTTTTTAAATGGCAAAAATATTCTAGGCCCCTAAATCTACTACTGAACATAAACTAACACTCTACCTGTGTATGAGGGGCTGGCCTTGGATGATCAGACCATTGCCGAGTCCAGCTGGACTGTGGGCTAAGTAGAGAAAGCACAACAAATGATAACTAATGTTGCAGTGACAACAAATCTGCTTGTCTTGAACCACACCCAGAGTTCTCGAAATGTGACATTACCAATAGTGTCATCAGCAGCAACATGTGTTACCTGTTGCCAGTGTTTTTATTACTGCAGGCAGTGTAATCCAGCTCTGGGGAGGAAGAGTCAATGCTGTCCTCAAGCATGTCATCAGGCAGGTCTGTGAGCAGCTTGTGCAGCTGCGAGAAAGGAAAAAAAAAAAAAAAAAAAAGAAAGAGAGAAAATAGCACATGGAAATGAGTCACCATGGTTGCTTCGCAACTGAGTTATAAAGTAACAAAGATAGAGGAAAAAAACACCAGAGCTAAGCAATCACTGACAGCTTAAAAGGCTGTAAAAGTCTTATGCAGTGTGTTTTTATTATTTAGCTGCAGTTTTGAGAAATACTTGTTATATTAAATATCATTACATTATGCTGTGCAGATTTACTAAATCAAAATGACTCAGGCTATACCTTAAAACACTTTCAGAAGCTTTTTGTGTTTGCATATGAGATTTAAGGATAAACTTTGATTAAATGATTAATCATGGAAGTATTTGCACTCTCCGACTGTATTTTGCACAGCACTGCACAGTGTAGCCCAATCTTTATATGGCAAAAAAAACGTCTACTATTTAAATATTTGCACATTGTGCTCATATGGCAGTATTTGTATTTTGTGACCTAAATGGGTGAATTTACTCCTATGTTAATCACTGGTTTAGAACCCATATGTGTAAATTTACTTTGACATAAAACTGATTCTCATTAAGGCTTTTCAAATGTACCCTTGTTTAATATTTTGACTCTTACAAATAAAATGACACAAAAAACCCAAACTCTTCAGTAACAGACTAACCAAAGTTACATAACAAACAGCCATGTGTGTTGAAACAAGCAGAGCCAGCTGGACTTACTTCCCATAAGGACCGCTGAATACTCCTCAGATCCTCCACTGTGTCCACAACCAAAGGACCCATATTATCCCACTTACACAGTCAACAAAATTTGAAAAGGCATTTCTACTTTAGCTGTGAAACCACGAGATAACCCCCAGCCTAATCTGCCTGTAGAGAAGGCCTTCTGTGTAAAACATCCAAAATGTGCCTGGCATGTTGTCGGCTCCCTGTGGTATTGTCTTGTTTGCCTCCCAAAGACCTCCATTGTTTAGACAAAACATATAGCGAAGTTAACTGGAGCAGAAACATTCCAGTTACTGCTGGCAGACATTATCCATAACGAGCTAGTGTATTATAAGTAGGTTATAGCCTAAAAAAAGAAAAAAAAAGAATAAATAAAAATAAATGAAATGAAAATCAATTTAATTAATACTATTTAAAGCCCATTATGCTGAGCTCTATAAGATCAGCAAATGCTTCTTCACTCTCTCTCCTGAAGCCAAGTAACCCAAATAGAAAGTGGGGAAGCCAAAGGGCTGAGCTGGTTTCAGTGTGACACACCTGGAAGGAGGCCTTTTCCTTGAGCCAATAATAGCTCAAGCTCACAGCACAACAGATTATAGTTGTGAGTAATAACAGTGAGTAACTGTGAAGCAGGCAGTGCTTGTGAAATTCAAACAATGCACTTGTCAATGATTCCCCAGACAGCACTACAAACTCACAAAGAGAAATGTAAGATTAACAGTAGTAGTCCAATTTGGTAAACATACAATCACTGTACACAGTGACAGTAAATGTAAAGTAAGCTGAGATAAATAATGGCTTCTTATCATTTTGTAATTTTAGCATTAGCTGGACATGATGTTGTGTTCTTGCATGTTGAATAACATGCACAGGCTTTCTACTGTGTTGACTGATATCAGCAACTATGATGGCTGTAGCCAATGCGCGATGAAACAAGCAGAGTCAGCTGGCTAAATATGTTTAAAGACAATTAGATGAAGAGCCGAAAGACAAATCGTGTTTTCACAATATGCTTTCTCAGTTAGCTAAGTGGGCACTAAATAACAAAGTAAATAAATAATATCCATCAAATTGTTATTGTAAATATCCTAAGAAATTCAGGGTGCATGCCGAATGTGAACTCAGTCCAACAACTGGATGCACAACTATCAGACAGATGTTATCTGAATAATTCTGAAAAGCTGTAGATCTGAGTGTTGCACCTCTTGCTCTCTGGCGTAGTCCTCTTGGTCGTATTCCTCTTCATCGTGTTGGGTTTGAAGAGCAGCACTGTCAAAATCAATAGACATCATGCACACCCTCCTGGTCGTTTAGGGGATCCTAGGAAAACAGGAACAACAAAACTTAATTTATCTTTGACAGCAGTTAAAAACTCAAGTTAACTAAAATTACGCATTGATATCAGCTAGAAATATATATCAAAGCTTACCCGTTAGTTAAAAGACGCCAGATGTCTCCTTTGCTGAACTGCGTAACCCTTTATTGAGTATTAGCTTTAACTGTTAGCCATGCTGCACTGTTTATTACAAAACAGTGAGGCTTTTTAGCCAGCGGTAAACCCGGACATGCCAAACAAACGATCCAGCCGAGCTCTGGAAACATATGCCCAACACGTTTAATAAGACACGCAGGTTTAATGCCAAATTATAGGCCAGTTTACGAACATTTAAGATGGAAGCTAACTTTGTAGCGAACAAAGCTAACTCCTGCTAGCCGTACCTTGTTAGACTCGCCCACTTTGAAAACTCGCGCGCGTTAGCAGCGCCAAACCACTGAGGCTCTTTGAGACAGAGCAGATTTAAGAATCTGATTGCACACAGACTTACTCATTATCACCACAACTGACGCTAATTCACCGACACGAAAATATTAATTTAAATGCTTTTTGGCGTAACAAAACATACCAGGTGAAGCTATTTACAAGATTTCTTTTCTTGCTGAGAACCCCGGAGCTAGTTAACCCCGTGTCCATGGTAACAAAGTCGTTAGAATTATGGGTAATGTAGTTATCGAGAATATTTGGAAATTATATATAAAATGTTATGTTTGTTGTTGCTCTTTCATGTTATTTTTTGTTTTTCTTTCCTCCTTTTTTATTCATGGTCAACATGTATTAATTTTTAAGTGCAAACAAAGCCACACTTTTATGAAAACTTCGTCATCGCTGGCATTTTTAAAAAGCAATCTGATGTTCCCATCGTGTGGTTAAACAGTGACATAGCAACTAATTTCAAGATAACCGTGAACAGGGTTACTATAATCAGGTTAGTCGAACCTGGGAATTTGATCACAAAAATATGGCATTACATTTCTGTTATTTTAATTACCTTTTTTGTTTTTGTTTATTTTTTTACTGAAGTTCATTGACGTTAACATTAAAGCTAATTAATTTAAAGTAGGCTACTGTAAAAAAAAAAAAAGAAACTTTGTGCATCAAATTTATGAATGACCGTTCTCATCAGTATATGGAGTTACTCCGTTCAGATTTGTGGACGTCGACTCATAAGACCCGCCTCCTTTCCGTCTATTAACTTCCGCATTTTGCCTCTGCTGCCTCAGCTGCTTCAGAGTCAGCTCTTCCTTTGTAGACAGACGCTAAACTCAGCTGAGCTCCGACCAGAGTTCAGCATTTTGGTATCCGGGAGCCTCTTGTGACAGTCAGCTGATCTAAACCCGGATATGTGAAAGCTCTGAGCTCTCCTGTCTGACAACAAGTGGACTCACAATTACTTTAAAACGGGTAGAAATGGCCACAAACCCGCCCAAGTTAAAGACAAAGATAGCTGCTAACGAGAGGTGAGAAGCAACGAGGTTACGCAGTGATTCTCAGAGTATGATATTATGATACTTAATTGCTTTTCTTGTCATTTTGCAGGATGAAAAACTTAAAAGAAACCTTTGAGTCAAAGTATGGGGAATCTCCTCTCTTCTATGCATTTGCACCTGGAAGGGTAAACCTAATAGGTAATTTCATACTTTGTGTGGCATGTGTTGTATACTGATTGCATTATTGTATATGCTCCATCTATTTTGTATCTGTTGAATAAATACAGTGTATACCCATATATCCTCTGGAGATAATAGTAGTTCTGCCAGTGGGTGTTCTTAATATTTTGACCTTGTTTCAAAGTAAAACATTTGTGGTAATATTATGATTTTGTTTGCAGCTTTTATCCAGGAATTTTTTTAGTGGTACCAGTCAAACACGGTCTGTCACATACGTTTTTTCATATTTGTCACATTAACAGGTGAACATATTGATTACTGTGGCTATTCTGTGCTTCCAATGGCCATCGAGCAGAATATCCTCACAGCTGTGTCACTGAACGATTCAGGGAAGATCCAGCTGGCCAACGCAAATCCTAAATACAAGTGAGATGTGAACACTTATAGTAACAGCCCCAAATATATATTTTTTGTTTGTTTGTTTTTGGCCTGTGTAATTTATTCAATGGTAGCTGTACATTATGAGTGTGTGTTCTCAGAAAGCTTGTTGTTTGTCATTATACAGGGATTTCAGTGTGTCGTGTTCAGAGGAAATTGCCATAGATAGAGACAATCCACAGTGGTATTATTATTTTCTCTGTGGGGTTAAAGGTATTCAGGTAAGCTTTGTGATGAGTTCTATACTCTTAAATTATGGAATGGCAAAAAATGAACACTATAACATGTACTAAATGCGTCATAAGTCGTAACATGATACATTTAGATTTTTTTTTCTTTCAGGAGAAGTTTGGGCTAAACAATTTAGCGGGGATGTCCTGTGTCGTAGATGGAACGATCCCTCCGAGCTCCGGCCTGTCCAGTTCTAGTGCCTTAGTTTGTTGTTCTGGCCTCGTAACAATGGAGGCAAACCAAAAGTCCCTCTCCAAGGTGAAGCTTCTTTGTAACCAAACCAAAAACATGTATTAATTTCTTTTGTTAATAGTCAAAAATGATGCTTTCAACAGGTAATGAACAATTAATCACAAAGAATATGACTCCTAATCCATATTGTCTTTTAATTTGTTATAATGTGAATCCTCATGAGTTAGACATTCTCCTGGATTTGTTGCTTAAACAAGGAAAACTTTGTATTTCACCAGGTGGCTCTTGCGGAGATTTGTGCCAAAAGCGAGCGATACATTGGCACAGAGGGAGGAGGCATGGACCAGTCAATTTCATTCCTGGCAGAGGCAGGGACTGTATGTAGCCCGACCGCCATTGACCTGTGTTTAACGAATATGGCACATCTAAAATACACTAAATAAACAAATTATAACTTCAGTATTGCTGGCTAAACTTTTTGAATTGTCTGCCAGGCAAAGCTGATCGAGTTCCAGCCCCTGCGTGCTACCGATGTCAAACTCCCTGATGGTGCCGTGTTTGTGATTTCCAACTGCTGCGTGGAGATGAACAAAGCTGCTTCTTCTCACTACAACATCCGTGTGGTGGAGTGTCGGATTGCCACAAAGGTGCTATTTGTTGCCATGATGCATTCCTGAAATATCTGTTATATATGTTGTTTTGTTTCCCGAGGTTCAATTTAATATTGAATTTAGTTTGACTCGTGTGCTCTTTCAAAGGCAACGGAGCACAACATTTAACCCAAGAACACAGCGATGAACAGCCTCACGCTTCGCTTTAAACTTTAAACATGTGTGATAAGTTTGTAATATTCAAAGTTAACATCACGGTGGATGTGTACTCAGATGCTGGCCCAGGCGCGGGGTGTGGACTCGAGCAGGCTGTTGAAGCTGGCTCATGTTCAGATGGAGCTGAAGGCCTCCCTGGAGGAGATGCTGGCTCTGGTGGCCGAGGTGCTGCATCCTGAGCCTTACAGCCGAGAGGAGATATCCAAGGTGCTGGGCATCACCTCGGAGCAGTTTTCAACAGAGCTGCTCAGCGCTAATACTCAGGACAGTAAGTAAAACCTTTATTTAGGTGAACTAAATTTCCAGCCAACCAAATTCTTCTACCCGAGTGAAATGAGCTACATTTCTTTCTTTCAGAACATTTTTCTTGTAAATACTAAGCAACTCTTAATATAGTATTTTCTGCTGATAGTCAAGTATTTGGTTATTCCATCACATTAGATTTTTTTTTTTCATTTCCAGTTTCATGAAAACAGGTTTAAGATTAAGGGTTTTGCTGGAACACTTTTCCTGTTATTTTTCTCAGTGACGCAGTTCAAGCTTCACCAACGAGCCAAACATGTGTACGGGGAAGCTGCACGAGTCCTGCAGTTTAAGAGCGTGTGTGACTCTGAACCCACCGATGCCACGCGGCTACTGGGAGAGCTGATGAACCAAAGCCACGCAAGCTGCAGAGACCTCTACGAGTGCAGCTGCCCTGAACTGGACCAATTAGTTGATATCTGCCTGTGAGTACTGCAAACTAACCCACTACTGCACAGCCTGGGAGAGAAACCTGGATGTTATCCAATGAATGTTTAGAGGTATTTAGGTTCATTTACCAAAAAAAAGATCTCAATTAATAAAAATGCACAATGCAAACTATAATATAATAACTATAACTATAATCTAGTTTGCATACAGTCTCTCATGTGTCCCAGTTCTAATTATAAAAGACAATCAATTAATCAAGTGCATCAGAATAGCAGAACCAGGATGCTACTTGCCCTCTCAGTTCCTTTGGAAGCAGTAAGGATGGACTTAGTCATTCAAGGGCTGTATGATTTCTACTCGTGTTAGCATTAGCTCTTTGCTGAGTGCTTACAGTAAGTAGAACCTCACACCACTAGCATGACTGTAGATGTACGTGCAACTCCTTCCTCACATCTTTCCTAGAGGAATAATAGTATTAAAGTGTCATACTTAGCACTATACTGAAATATGTTGTCTTTTTGTTTTTTCTCGTGGTTGCAGGAAGTCAGGGGCTGTGGGTTCCCGCCTGACAGGAGCAGGGTGGGGAGGCTGTGCCGTTTCCATGGTTCCCAGTAAAAAGGTGGAGTCTTTCTTACAAGCTGTTAGAGAAGAATACTACCTCCCTGATCCACGCAGGGCAGCGATGGAAAAACAAAGTCTGTTTGTGTCAAAGCCAGGTGGTGGAGCTGCAATTTTCCTCGAGGAGTGATCTTCATAATCCATTTCTGATTTTATACTGCAGTCATTCAGTTTCAGTTTCAGAAATAAATGGGTTTTTCTTGCACTTGTGACTAATGATATGATGACTGATAAATTTACCTTTTTCTTCTATATAGATCATGCTGGAAAATAAGGGCCAAAATTTGCTTCCGGGGTGCATTCAAACATGTTCTTTTTTTTATTATGTTCTAATGTAAGATTTTGTTGAGAAGTCATTGTCTGTCTGCACATTTTTCTCATAAACAAAAAGAAAGCAAATGTGAGAACAACAACCAAAACAAACTTGTGCTGTATAAAATTCATCTATATTAAATTTTCAGACACTAACATTAAAAGGCAAACAAAACCCTCTCTCCATGTGCATCAATGGAAACGCAGACTGTTGGGGTTGTAAGTGTATTAAAGACATTCAAAAGGCTCAAATGCTGGATGTTAACTTCTGCACAGTAACATTTTTTACTTCACAAAAGAGCAGAGATTGTTGGAGGCTTAGAGGTCTATGCATCATATATCATATGCAAAAGAAATGGGGGGGGGGGGGGGTGTTTCGTAGGACATAAAAGTGGCCCCTTTTACATGTTATTCGTGTAAAATGATAATAAAAAATTAAGTATGAATCAAGTAAATGGTTAAAATGCAAATCCAAATAAGTTTGTGAGCGAGGCAAGAGATGGTTTGGAGATGTGGAGGAGAGAGTGGTTATTTTATAATATGAAGCTGCCAGGCAGGAGGAAACGAGGGAGCAGGTTCATGGATGTGGTGGAGGAGGACATGCAGGGGGGTTGGTGTGACAGAGGAAGATATTAAGGATAGGCTGAGATGGAGGCAGATAATCTGTGGTGACCCCTAATGAAAGCAGTCGAAAGAAGAAGAACACTATGTGAGGGTTTTCAGCTAGGGGTATATCTCATTCTTTCCTTATGAATCCATCAATGGCAAAATGCTCAAACGCCTTTATTATATCATATTTTACCTGGCCTGTGTTTGCATCTCTTTTATGAACTACTTCAAAAAACCGATGGTTTAAGTAATTTTTTACATTTAAAACTTCTCCACTTATTCGATGTTTCTTTGACGTATGATCAAACCTCCCTTATTTCCATATGTCTTACTCAAGCCATGCATTTCAGTTTTACTTTGTCCTTAAATATACTCAGGCCAAATCAGAGATGAAATATTAAATAGAAAAGAACCGTCTTTAACAGAAATTATTAAAGGCACAGCACAGGGCAATGGATCTCAGAGCAGTGTCATTGTGGCATGCTATATGCCACAAACTGTAAAATATATTAAAAGTTTAAAATCTGTAATTTATTGTGCTTATCATCCTATTCAGCAGCATTAGTTCAGCATTTACAATACTTATTTTTTAAGTATTGGATGTATGTTAAGACGAAAGTGTGTTTCAGTGCATAGTTTTTAAAGATGATGCTTTTTGTACTTGTGGCCAGGGCGATCTTCCCTTTTGTAATTTACAAGCCCAGCCCTAAAAGAGTTGGGGCATTGTGTAAGATGTAAATAAAAACAGAATGCGATGATCTGCGAATCTCACAAACCCACACGATAAAACCTAGAACGCATGTCAAATGATTAAACTGAGACATTTTACTGTTTGATGAAAAACATTGTTTCAATTTGATGACAGCAACATATTTCAGAAAAGTTGGGGCAACAAAAGTGTGGCTAATTAGGTTGAATAAGATGATTGGATATGAAAAAAACTGTATACAAATTGTGGAAAATTTTCAGGATAATGTTCCTTGATGTAATATCGCAAAGACTTTGAATGTCTCATCATCTACAGTACATTATATCATCAAAAGATTCAGAGAATCTGGAGAAATCTCTGTGCGCAGGGGGTGAGGCCAAAAATTCTGCCACAGAAATCACTGCACAGTTTCAGAAATCATTGTGTGAGAACACAGTTCACTGTGCCATCGATAAATGTGAACACGATCTAGAAACGCTGCCATCTCCTCTGGGATATATTAAACTAGAGTGGGACAATATCCCAAAAGTTCAGCAGCTGGTCAGTTCCCAGATGTTTAAGGACAGATGCTACATTGTGATAAAGATGGCCATGTCCCAGCTTTTTTGAGATGTGTTGATGGCATCAAATTGAAAATCAAATGTTTTTCTTCAAATGTTTCCTGAGTTTAAACATCTGATAAGTTTTCTGTGGTGTATTGTGAATACACTATGGGCGTGTGAGATTTGCAAGTGATTGCCATTCTGCCGTTGTTTACATTTTATACATCGTTCTGACTTTTTGGGGAACTGGGTTTGTTTTTATTGCACAAAGGTTTGTTTGGTAACAGCTAAAAGTACTGAAAGGTCTTTATTAATCAGAAGAGGACATGCCATTATAATGGTACAAAACTGAGGTCAAACTGGGTTATTTCTGAGCAACTATAAATGTTTCTTTAACTTTCGCAATTCATGCAAATATTGTCATGAGTGTCAGAGTGAGAGTTTGCCAGTTTCTTTGTTCGTTTGGGAGTGGTTCCTTCGTTTAATTATGTTTTGGCTGGCATTTATAACATTCAGTGTTCGCACAACTCACACTTTAAAAAACAAAAATAACTGAGGTACATTTGTGTAGCTGATTTGAGCAAAGATTCACCCAAAATTGTGCTTGGTCTGCAGGATCCATGCATACGGTACCCTTTACTCTATGCAGCGTCTTAAACGTCGAGTTCAGTCTCCGTGCTTTTTTTGCTTCAAGTCTGTATTGCACTGTTGCTGCTTTCTGGTGCTCCACCTTCACTTTCAGGTGAGGCACAGGAAACTTCATTTTTCCTCTTTAACATGCTTTCTATCCAGCTGGAGCTGTGGCTTTGTGCTGTTCTTTCAGGGGAGCAAAGTGAAGAGACTGTGCTCCTCCTCATGTTTTTGCCTGAGGTAATCAGCTCGCCGAAGCCTTGTTGGTGGGAGAAGGCGTAGGCAGAGCGGCGGGAGCTTGTCCTGCGTACTCGCCTCAGGTTCTGTTCCTGAGGTCCTTGTTTCTTCCTGGACTGTTGGAGACGACGAACCTGCGGAAATACATCATGGAAAAGTGTGTAAATACACAACACATGTATTAAATATAAAAAGTCCCCAATGTATAAAGCAAAGACCTAAATCTAATTTAGAACGTACAAAATATTTATTACCAAAGTATACACTATATTGCCAAAAGGAGGGATTAATATGATGTCACTTCACCCTTCTCAGCTATAACAGCTTGAACTATCTGGGAAGACTGTCCACAAGGTTTAGCGATGTTTATGGGAATCTTTGGCCATTCTTCCAGATGCACATTTGTAAGGTCAGACATTGATGTTTGAGAAGAAAGCTTGGCTCACAGTCTCCACTCTAATTCATCCCAAACATGTTATGTCAGGTGGAGGTGCAGGCCAGTCAAGTTATTCCACACCAAACTGGATCATCCATGTCTTTATAAAACTGCTTTGTGCACTGGCATGCAGTCATGTTGTAACAGGAAGGGGCCGTCTCCAAACGGTTCCCACAAAGTTGGGAGCGTGAAATTGCCCAAAATGTCTTTGTGTGCTGAAGCATTAAGAGTTCCTTTAACTGGAACTAAAGGGCTGAGCCCAACACCAAACTTTATACTTAAATTTATACCCTCAGATAAGTGCTGTTCTCCTGGCAACAGCATCAAGCATCACCCCAGTGTGTGTTACACCACTGCCTTTCACAAGGGTCTAAAAACTGTCCTTAAGCAAATCTGAAGGCAACATGAAGCTTGGAGGTCTGTAGCGATTGATTCTGCAGAAAGTTGGTGACATCTGCGCAGTATGTGCCTCTGCATCCGCTGACCCTGCTCCGTTTTACGTGGCCTAGCTCTTTGTGGCTGAGTTGCTGTTTCCATCACTTCCACTTTGTTATAAAATTATATAACATGTATAACATTATAACATTAACTTTGTTAGAACTAACAGATGAAGGTACTGTGTAATGTTTAATAGCGGCAAAATTTAATGATTGGACCTATCACAGTACCATGTTGGACTTCACTGAGCTCCTGAGGGCGACCCATTCTTTCCCAAATATTTGTAGAAGCAGTCTGCATGCCTAGGCGCTTGATTTTATACACCTGTGGCCGTGGAAGTGATTGCACTCTTGAATTCAATGATTTAGTTCGGTGAGTAAATATTTTTGACAATATATTGTATGTAAAAGTGCTAATTCTGCAGAAACTCATATGATAAGTATAAGGTTACCAATACTGTAAACAGCATTTTACTGCTGCAGTTGGTTTGATTCTTAAGTCTACTTGTTTTAGTCGTAGAGGCTGGTTTACAGATTAATTTAAGGAGTCTAGAGAGGATATAGGGAGGATATGCTTCACTGATTTCTATTTATTATTTGGAATTTCCCTTAGTTATTACTTTTTATGAACAACCGGATAATTGTCAGTAGGCTTGTTTTGGGGTTTTTTGTAAAAAATCTTAATCCGGAGAGTTACTATTAACTACTGCTGTCAGATAAATATAGTGAAGTACTATTTGCCTATTAAATTTAGTTGAAGTATGAAGCGTCATACTTTACTATACTGACATAGTTACTTCCACCAAGTGTTCATTGTCTTGCTCAAACTTGCAGTTGCTGTAACTTCAGCTCCCTCTGAAGGCCTTAAATCCACATGGGGAGAAGAGTTGCGTATATCTATGTCAGATGACATTTGGTAAATTCCACACCACTCTGCGTTCACCACTCCCTATTAAAATTTAAAGTAGTTCATAGGGCCCATTTATCTAAATCCAAATTATCTAAGATTCATCCTGGCTTAGACCCTCGCTGTAATAGGTGTGGGTCTGATGATGCCAATCACACCCACATGTTTTGGACCTGCCCTGCCTTCGCACATTTTCGGGAGGAGTTTTTTGTACTCTGAACAAGGCTACTGACCTGAAACGGGCTCTTAACCCCCTATTTGCTCTCTTTGCTACAGTGGGGGAGGATGATAAGTATGTTATCGGGGCAAAACATCATTTGCTGTCCTCTGGTTGCCTCTCGGTTAGACGTGCCATTTTGGTAAGGTGGAAGGCTGCTGCCCCGCCCACCCATGTTCAGTGGCTTGCTGATCTCATGTTGTGTCTTAGTCTTAAAAAGATCCACTGCTCCATCCAGAATCATGGTGGCAAATTTGATCAAATCTGGGGTCTTTTTCTGACAAACTTCTCTTGCGTTAACCTTTTTTTTGTAAACTATCTACAATGTCTCAATAAAGTATTTTGAGTAAACTTGCAGTTGCTGTACCTTGTCTGTCAACGTCGGGAAAAGATCCACTCTGAGGAACTTGACGACTAAGCCAGGCATAACACACACCACAGTGGTGAGCAGAACAACCAACCACACACTCTTCTCTGACAGACAGTTACGAGCCGTGCCTGAGGAGGAATAAAAGGAAATGCAATTTTCTCGTATCAACGTAATTTTCTTGCGCGGGCCACACTGAACCAGACTCACCGATAAATGGGAAGCTGCTCGGAAAAATGCCAAATAAGCCGTCGCTCTGCATTGCAAATAATATGGCAAAGTACACCATCAGGCTCCCCCATATGAAGAGGTGATTGACGGCAGTCCAGTAGTGCGTGTCGAGTCCGATCTTGGAGCAGACGTACATCAAACCATAATAATAAAAATAAGACCCTCTTTTCATTTAGCAGTCCTGTTTTGGCAGTATTTTGTGATATTTACAGTCTCACCTGAACACTTACAACAATGACCAAGGATGTTGCTATGGTGACGGCGAACGCCTGTTGGTCTGAAAAGGAGGAGCCGTCTTCTTTCACCATGAGAGGGAAAGCCCCGTAGGGAATGAAGAAAAGCAGGAATGACGTGGCAACCCCCTGCAGGGTGCACAGGAAAAACTGACGCTTGTTGAAGAGAAGGTTTTGCTGGCCGGGTTTGTACAGACTTGGGTAGCGAAGGCTGTTCTGGTCATTGACGTCCTTTAGAAAACAAACAAAGCATGAGTATGATATTATAGACTCTTTTGTTTATTTTAATAAGAAATAAATGATGGGAGGATAATGGGGGAAATGTTCTGCAGCAGTTTTATGACAAATGGTCAGTTAAAGCGGATGAGTGTAAAGTATACAGTGGCTTGCAAAAGTATTCCACATTTTATCACATTACAGCCACAAACATGAATCAATATATTGGAATTCCACCTGAAAGACCAATACAAAGTGGTGCACACGTGAGAAGTGGAACGAAAATCACACATGATTCCAAACATTTTTTACAAATAAATAACTGAAAAGTGGGGTGTGCGTAATTATTCAGCCCCCTGAGTCAATACTTTGTAGAACCACCTTTTGCTGCGATTACAGCTGCCAGTCTTTTAGGGTATGTCTCTACCAGCTTTGCACATCTACAGACTGAAATCTTTGCCCATTCTTCTTTGCAAAACAGCTCCAGCTCAGTCAGATTAGATGGACAGCGTTTGTGAACAGCAGTTTTCAGATCTTGCCACAGATTCTCGATTGGATTTAGATCTGGACTTTAACTGGGCCATCCTAACACATGGATATGTTTTGTTTTAAACCATCCCATTGTTGCCCTGGCTTTATGTTTAGGGTTGTTGTCCTGCTAGAAGGTGAACCTCCGCCCCAGTCTCAAGTCTTTTGCAGACTCCAAGAGGTTTTCTTCCAAGATTGCCCTGTATTTGGCTTCATCCATCTTCCCATCAACTCTGACCAGCTTCCCTGTCCCTGCTGAAGATAAGCACCACCAGAGCATGATGCTGCCACCACCATATTTGACAGTGGGGATGGCGTTCAGAGTGATGTGCAGTGTTAGTTTTCCACCACACATAGCGTTTTGCATTTTGGTCTCATCTGACCAGAGCACCTTCTTCCACATGTTCGCTGTGTCCCCCACATGGCTTGTGGCAAACTGCAAACGGGACTTCTTATGGTTTTCTGTTAACAATGGCTTTCTTCTTGCCACTCTTCCATAAAGGCCAACTTTGTGCAGTGCACGACTAATAGTTGTCCTGTGGACAGATTCCCCCACCTGAGCTGTAGATCTCTGCAGCTCGTCCAGAGTCACCATGGGCCTCTTGGCTGCATTTCTGATCAGCGCTCTTCTTGTTTGGCCTGTGAGTTTAGGTGGACGGCCTTGTCTTGGTAGGTTTACAGTTGTGCCATACTCCTTCCATTTCTGAATGATCGCTTGAACAGCGCTCCGTGGGATGTTCAATGCTTGGGAAATCTTTTTGTAGTCTAAGCCTGCTTTAAATTTCTCAATAACTTTATCCCTGACCTGTCTGGTGTGTTCTTTGGACTTCATGGTGTTGTTGCTCCCAATATTCTCTTAGACAACCTCTGAGGCCATCACAGACCAGCTGTATTTGTACTGACATTAGATTACACACAGGTGCACTCTGTTTAGTCATTAGCACTCATCAGGCAATGTCTATGGGTAACTGACTGAACTCAGACCAAAGGGGGCTGAATAATTACGCACACCCCATTTTGCAGTTATTTATTTGTAAAAAATGTTTGGAATCATGTATGATTTTTGTTCCACTTCTCACGTGTACACCACTTTGTATTGGTCTTTCAGGTGGAATTCCAATATATTGATTCATATTTGTGGCTGTAATGTGATAAAATGTGGGAAAGTTCAAGGGGGCCGAATACTTTTGCAAGCCACTGTAAATTGGGATTAGGAACGCTAATCGCATGGGTTAAATTTAAGCTACAACCTACTGTAGGGTTAGACTTTTAGGTACGTCTGATGGGTTTATCAATCATGACACAGTGAAAGAGGTCAACAGTAATAAAATATTCACCTGAATGACTTGACAGTATCTTGAAAAGAAGAAACAAAATTAAACTATGAAACGGCTCTGGAGCTTACCATTAGAGAGAGATTACTGAAATAAGAAAAAGTTCGATTTTTGTGCAAATTTTTAAAATATGCATAGCCACATTGAAATAAAACTTAAGTATGCTTTAACTTTGTACAAGAGCTATTATCACCTGATCAAAAAGTCCCATCGCTAGTACTGGCAGCGATGTATAGACAATGTTGAAGAGGGTGATGAACCACTGGTCATACACAGTCTATGGAAAGTGGACATTTTGTTAGAGCAGGGTTTTTTCCAACCATACAGCACAAACATTCAGAAGAGCGAGAGGTCTCGTGCATGAAAATTTCTTTCAGCTCAATATCGGAGAAAACAAAGGGAAGATCAGAGCAGAGAGGAGGACAGATGCATCAAGGAAAACAAGACTGAACACAAGCTGGAAGAACATGGATGAAAGTCAGTGACATGGAATAGCTCACTGGTTTCACCTTATTTAGAGTCTATGGTACAATAAGTATAAAAGTACATAACATTCACTTTTTATTCTAAACAAAGGCAGTCTGAATCAAGTACAGTAGCAGTCTGAGCCTATACATTCATGACTACAGGATCACCTGAAACATCCCTAATTTTAAGAGCTATGTAAAAGTTTTAAAAGAAACCTTAAAAGCAGAGAGGGTGTCTGCCTGACAAAGTGCATAGTTGTGCCTGATAGCTGAAGGCTCTGCCTCTTCTACTTTTGAAAACTCTACACAGGTAAGCCTGTCTGTGCTGGTGTACCAGGAGAAGGTTTGACAGACTGTATTGTCCCCGGTTGTGAAGACTGTCCTCCAGCAGGGAACACTTAGATTATTTCTTCTGCTCACTACTCTTCCTTCCAGACAAAGTGAACACATCTCCTTCAACTTTAGTCTATTAGGAACAAAATGGACTAGGTCTGTTCCTAAATTAGATAAAAGACACTCCTGACAGGCCTTGTGGCTTCTACAGAGTCAGAAGGAGACACATTTACTCCAGTGGTCCTGAGGTCAGCCTCCGTGACCTCACCACAAAACCAGACCTGACAGTTGGCATGCATAATTGATTTAACACAAACATAAAAAAAGCTTCAAATATGCTTGAAGGCTTCATTACAGTTTTCTTACCTGAGCTGAGAAGCCGCAGAAGAAACCGTACCAGAAGTGCACCAGGGTGAAAGCGAAGTTCTTGTAGAAGAAATATCCCAGAAAATTACACATGCGGAAGTAAGACCAGCGTCCGTGAACCAACAAGAGCCTCTGCAGGTACCGGAACTGGGCAAAGGAGTAATCTGAGGCCAGAACAGCCTGCATCCCCTCCTGTCCGCTGATCCCAACACCGATGTGAGCAGCTGAGTAAGACACACAGTGTGTGAAGCAATGCCCTTCATAACTGAAATATTTGTCATTACAAACAGCTGACAAGATTCTGGAAATATATTCACAAACATCGTTAAATAACAGTCTGGACTGAGTTTTTTTTTATAAATGAAGAAATGTTTTTACAACCAGCCTCTTACGCAGTGTGTGGCTGGTTGTAAGGTGTTGGGGTAAGGGAGGTAATTTCACTATTGTATCGTATACCCCAAAAAAATCTGTTAAGCAGAAAATATGAACAAACTGAGTAAGTACTCAGCAGTTTGACTGCTTAATTCATATAATATGATTCACAAAGTTTATAAAAATCTTTCATTGATCCTTGTGCCCTGTGGATGTGGGCATTCTCATCCTGCAAGAGAGTGCTCCCTGTGATCTTTAACCATGCCAGCAAAATTTCCCTTCGAAGCATAACAGAATTTCCAGCTCCCCTCAGGTTTTTCCTTTAATTTGTCACCTCTGGCAAGGCTGAAAATTCCCTCTACACACACGTGAACGGAGTCCTTGGATGCAGAAGAGTGTGCATCCACATCAGTTTGTGATATTTTCTTGAGAATTCCTGATATTTCTTTTCAAGTGTTTACTTGTAAATGTTATACTTCACTTTGTAATAGTAATACATACTACATGCACGCCACACGTGGATGATCTGAAACTTACTCTTGATCATGCTGACATCATTGGCTCCGTCTCCTATGGCCAAGGTGACAGCTCTCTTGTGCCTCTTCACCAGCTCCACCACCTGAGCTTTCTGCATCGGCGTGACGCGGCAGCAGATCACCGTTTTACATAGACAGGCCAAATCCAACAGGATGTGCTCCAGCTGGGGCTCCAGAGCGTGAGCCTGAAGGGCAGAGTACCCACACCACACCTATTAAATCTATCATTACCGCGGTGTAACATCAACCCCCTGCGGAGGGGACACTAAGCAACATCCCTGTGTGCATCACGCACTCTGCCCTGGGCACAGCAAGAGAGCAGCTCGCGTGCAAAATGATGTTAATAAAATCCTGTAATAGAGCCGAGGGCAGAGCTTATTGTAGACTTTGTTCAGTTGGCAGCAGGCACAGACGCAGCAGACTCATCAAAGAACATCGGAGCCATTTAGCAAACAGTGTGAAACCAACGGGCATCAGTAACAAAACAAAAACAAGTGCAGAAGTAAAAATGAGCATTTAATTAAAGGCAGTCTCCGTGAAACCACTTTTCATTGTTATCTTACCAGACTGTGTCCATTGATAACTAAGGCATACTCTGCAATTATAGCTTCTTCAAACACAGAATCGTCTGCAAACGCATCCGTCTGCTCAACATGTCCTGCACTGCTCACGCAACTCAGGCCGAGGATGTGCTCTTTGGCGCTCCTGAGGATAGATGCAAGGCAGTAAAAGTGAATCACACCAGAATTCTCTTCAAGAAGGCTTTTTAGCATTTTAAATCCACAGACTTTCTATAAATGGGACATTTAATATTCAAAGAATACCACCCTGAATGTGAATTAAATGCAAAAAATGTGTCACCTGAGCTGCTGCTGCACATCCTGCAGGGTGTGGCCGGAGATAACAAACACCTCATTCATGTCATCTCGCAGCATGTTGCAGGAGTAGCCAATGTTCATTGCTGTCTCTAATGAAATTAAACAGTTTACAGTCGTGTATCTTTCCACAGACAATCCAGCCAATATTAAAGTCATCATTCACAGGTACCTAGTTTATCTCCTGTAAGGACCCAGATTTTAATGTCAGCTAGATTTAGGCAGGCGATGGTCTCTGGAACTCCCTCCTGAAGTTTGTCTTCAATCGCCGTGGCTCCTAGAAGCTTCAACAAAGTCAGCAGTGAGTCAGCAGGACTAAATGCGATCGATTGCTTTAGGAGTGTAAACAAAAGCATGTCAATTTTACCTTCATGCCCAGTTCGATCTCGTCGTAAAGGACAGCAAGCTGATCTTCGCGATTCTCTATTACAGTGCTGGCAAAGAGAAGCCTCTTCATCCAAACTTTAAAATAATCTTCATCGAGGTCTTTGTAGGACAGAGCCAATGTTCGAAGCCCTTCCCCAGCAAATTCCTGCATGAAAAACGATGGAAAAATAAACATCTGACTAAGAGAATAAATCATTAAATCTGCAATCCACAGCGCAATTATTTACAAAGGAGACATTATGTTATCCACTGCGATAACACCTACACTAAGGTGTTCTGAGGTAGTGTACATGAGGTTTTCACAGGATGGATCCAGACGTTCGAAAATAATCGTGTCAGCGCCTTTGGAGTAGAGTTTAATCTGGCCTTCTGGGCTTCTCACTATCAAACAAGACAAAGCACAGCAAGAGGAAAAATAAAACATGGATTATTTGGCTGTCAACTAAATTGTCAGTAGATACAAAATAATCAGACATGTTGCCTCGTGCTGCTATTTCGTAATTATTGTCCACAGAGTTTCATGATGACTACTTGTGTGTTGCTTTTATAAGTGAAGACCTAACCAATGACACTCATTCTCTTGCGCACGTTGTTGAAGTCCAGTATGGCCAGAAGCTGGTAGGTGACGGTTCGTCCCATCTCACACAGCGTGACGGTTTCTGGGGTTCG
Organism: Aulonocara stuartgranti; assembly: GCF_965226115.1. Taxonomy (NCBI): domain Eukaryota; kingdom Metazoa; phylum Chordata; class Actinopteri; order Cichliformes; family Cichlidae; genus Aulonocara; species Aulonocara stuartgranti. The sequence goes on along the minus strand of NC_138945.1, from coordinate 54,451,826 downwards.
CGCCCGGAAGACAAACCCAAAGTTTCGCGCCGCAGTGACCAGCGCTCCCTCATCAGGTGACTGTGCCTGGTACACCAAATTTCCTTCATTTGAACATAAACACATCAGTGAATCAGAGTTATTTGAATTATTACAGCTACAGTTTCTGGATCATGTATGTTTACCTTCACTCTTCTCCTCTGGCATGACAGTGTGACACAAAGCCAGCAGCCTGAAAAACTCCTGCACTGCAGGATCCTCCATTTTGATGGCTTCAACCAAGCTGCTGTCGTAAAACTTGAACCTTCTGTCGCAGAGAGGGTTGAAGGAAAAATCCACGCAGGCTGTTTTCTGAGACATTAAAGCACCAGCGCAATGATTGTGTCACATCTGTTTCACTAGAAAGAGAAAGAATTTCTGCTTTTTTCAATCTGCTCACCTCAGTAATTTCCACCTTCTGGTCAAATTCATCATAGACATCACCTAAAAACATAAAAGTAACAATGGCAGTTTTATTTATATAGCACATTTGATTATAAGTGAACACAGTGTGCTTAACAAAGAAGAGAAAAACATAAAAACCTCTGCAGGTTTACAATTCCCCCTAACCCCTTAAAGCCTGAACCATGAAATAATTGCCAGAAAATTCAAGTTTTTAAAAAATGTTGTTATTTATTGCTGAAAAACATATCATGCAATCTATTTCTTTTCAAGGGAGGGGAGGGAAGATCTCACTCACTAATGATGTAGAAGTCTCAAAAACCCATGTTTCAAATATGATAGGCGTTAAGGGGTTAAAGCACAAGCACTCAGCTATTGACTGAAGGCCTGTGTGGAAAAAAAGGCTTTGAGCCTGTTTTTGAATGTAGCCGCAGATGTGATTGATCACTGATCAGCAGGTAGCTGGTTCCAAAGAACAGGAGCGCGGTAAACGAAAGCAGCCTCAGTGCACTTGGATCTGATTCTAGGAACACTTAAAGGGAGATAGCTCTAACTGGGTTATAAACACCGAACAAGTCGGAGATGTGGTGGGAAAGGCGAACAATCGAGAGCTTTATCATTAATTATTTTGTCAAAGATTAAGAAGTAATTGCCTCTGTAGTTGGACCTGGCTCCCAGCATTACCCCCGAAGTCTGCTACAGTAAATTTGACCAAACAATTTTAACATTTTAGGGTGAACAAACTAAAAAAAGCAAAAAACATTTAGGTCCCATGCTTAACTGTTCAGCAGTTTTTGTTGAAGAGTAGCCCAATTTAACTGAGAGGCTAAATAGCCCAGTGTTTTAACCCGATGTAGTACTAAAGCTCCATACCATACATCTGTCCATTAATGGAGCACTTGCTGAAGACCATGATGTTCTGGGTGAGCGTGCCTGTCTTGTCAGAGAAGATGAACTCCACTTGGCCCAGCTCCTCATTCAGGGTGGTGGTGCGAGCTTGGGCTGCAGTGCCCATCGGGCTGTGGTACATCTTCCGGTCCCAGTTAATGAAGTGACTGTGACCAAGTCGCAGGACTTCCACACTGATGAAGTTTTATTGAGCAATACAACTATTTACCAACTTCCTAGTCAGTGTGACGGGCTTAATTTGAAAATGACTTTTACGACGACTGCATAGGTGCTTACCTGACATACAGCGAGATGGGCACAACAGTGTTGAGGATGATGATGTAGGACCAGAAGGTGAGGAATCCAGAGAACACAGCGCTAATCTGGAACGTGTCCCACGGCAAAAACACTCTGAAGTTTGTGCCAACATACGTTTCCCAAATAGTGTGTCCAACTGCCAAAATAACTCCCATACAAATAAGGAAGGCGAAAATCTGAAAAAAAGACAAGAGTACATATTTTTGTTCCCAAAGATGCATCAAATAAAGTGGTATGTTTTATATGCTTATATGAGCATATCTGTAGTAAAAGGCACAAAATGTGACATTTAAAACCAGTGAATGTAACTCTGGACTGCCAGCTTTTAAAGAGAAATTTATCATTTATGCAATTTATTTACAACTAGAACGGCTGCCTATAAAATAGCCAACTAAGTCACAATCATCAGCCCATGCTAGCATCGTAAAATGCAAAGCAGAGTTACAAAAATCAGCCTACCCACAAAACCAGAGTGTTCATGAGTTTGTCGATACTGGTCCTTTTCAGTTTCGTCCTTCCACAGTTCTGCATCAGTTTGGTTTGTGAGCCTGTTGGGCAGATGTGCAAACAACTGTCAGTGTTGAAAGAATATTAATAAGACTGTCCGTGACCTTTCCATCGAGGCAAAGAAGAAAAATATAGACGCAGCTAATGGATGTGGAGAATAAAACCATTAAAAAGCAACTATTACCAGCAAATATGACCATTCCAAAGCACCACTCAGTGTTTCTGAGTACACAGCCCCGCAGAAGCATTTTTTCATTATCCAGAGGATATTTATTGCCTTTCCAGTATAATGTTCCAGTAAACCTATCCAGCTTGTTGTTTGGAGGCTCACAAATGACTTCCCCTGAGGAACAAAGGAAGAAAAAGAAAAAGATTCGTCAGCCATGGCTGATCAAACCGTCGCAAATAATTAGATATAAGTAGACAAAAATGAGAGAAAATGTGAAAATAAAAACTTTGGCATCATCTCACCATCAAAGTCCATCAGTTTAGAAATGTCTCCTAAATCTGAGGTAACGGTTAAAGCCTGACGGACTTTTAGATTGGTCTCTCTGGAGGGAAGAAAAAGGAAGACAAAGAAAAGTTGGCTATTTTTGCTAAACGTCAAATTAAATATACGCATGCACTTTTTGTGCTCATATGAATGTCTTGTGCAATTGCTCCCATCTTACTTTTCATACCTTGCGCAGAACTTACCCATCTAGCTCTGCAGTCTCAACATAGCACAGACCATAAGGCTCACTGCTACAGAGAAGGAGGATGTCTGCCTGTGTGTGAATCCAATACAAAATACTCAGCAGTGGAAAAAAAGGCAATAAATCAATTTCTGCATCACTGAACCTGCAACAGCACTTAACTGGCCCCATTTCTCCCAAAAGAACCTATTTTCTTTACTATATGTTAATCTAAAAGGCTGATATTACAGTCTAGCATGTAGTGTGACAGTGTCGTAGCAATGCTTTACTCACAGCAACAAACTGATTGTTCTCTAGTTTGATGATATCCCCTACTCGAACGTTCATCCATTTTTCATTCTGCAAACTTGAAAAACAGGAAACACAAAAGGTTAGGAATAGCTGTAAATGTAGCCTCCGCAGGAAAGCATCTACAAATCCAATTCCAGAGTTGAGTTGGGACGCTGCCCAAAATGTAAATAATCACAGAATGCAATGATTCCAAAATGGGAAGTGCACGTGGTAAAATCTAAGCAGACCTGATTTTTCCTGTCCATGTTAAGACAGCAGTCCATTATTAATGTCTCATATTACCACGATACACCAAATCCCCCCATAAAGCATGTCTTCTCTTCATTCTGAAACAGTTTGACTTTTGTCTCCAGCAGAAACAGTAACAGAGTTACAGTTATTTAATAAGTGCTCAAAGGTACCCATGGTAAATAAAGGATTGACTGAAACATTTTTGTATTTCATGAAAAATATTAGCTTCTTTGGAATTCAGTGTCAGCAACACGTCTTTAAAAAACTTAAGATGTGATCAACAAAGGCCAGAGAGGTAAGTGGTGCTAAACTGAAATAGCTGGAGGAAGATTTTGATTTGGCAGCAAGTCAGTAACATGAAAAGACATCTTAGAGAGGCAGAGTTTCTCAGAAGTAAAGACAGGCGGAGGTTGACCAAAGTACAAAAATAACAAAAAACTTAAAAATAATGTTCCTCCACATAAAGTTGTGAAGACTTTAACATCATCTACACACATAATATCATCAAAAGATTCAGAGTATCTGGAGAAATCTCCAGGCCACAGATCAATACTGTATGTCTGAGATCTACAGGCCTTCAGATGCCACTGCATTAAAACAGGTGTGATTCTCTCATGGAGGTCACTGTGTGGGCTCAGAAACACTTCCAGAAATCACTGTCTATGAACACAGTTCACCGTATCACCCACAAATGCAGGTTAAAGCTCGATCACACGAAGCAGACACGCCTCTGTCTCTTGGAGGCAAATCTCATTCAAAATGGACTGAAGCAAAGTGGAAAACTATTCTTTGGTCAAATGAATCAAAAATGGAAATTATTTTTGGAAAACACGGACGCCACATCCTTTGGTCTAAAGAGCAGAGGGACCATCCGGCTTGTTATCACTGAGTTCAAAAGCATGCATCTCTGATGGCAGCGCATCAGTGCCTATAGAACTGGCAGCTTTCACATCTGGAAAGGCAACAGAAGGACTGAAAGATACATAAAGGTCTGCTGCAACAGCATGACATCATAATAGAAGAGTCTGGGTTGCTGATCTGGCATGCCGGCAGTCCAGACCTTTCACTAATTTCATATATTTGGCGCATTATGAATTGAAAAATACAACAAAGCTGACAAGAATGGGATATTCCTCTCCCGAAAGTCCATCAGCTGGACTCCTCACTTCCCAGACATTTATGAACTGTTGTTAACAGAAGAGTGGATGCTACACAGTTGTAAACACAGCCCGTCATAACCTTTTTATCCTTGTTGCTGTCATCAAATTCGACACCGTCTTGTTTTGTTTTCTTAAAGTTTCCTCTTAAATATTTTCTCAGCTGAAACATTTGATCGGTTTTTATTGCATTCTGTTTATTTACATTTTACATACACATCCCAACTTTTTCAGAACTGGGTGTGTAAATGACAACGTCATAGAGTACCTTCCTCTGATGAGAACCTGTGACTGCCGGTTGTTGACTTGTTGGTCGCTCTTGTATCGGAACTGAAATTTTTAAAAAAGGGGGTTACAAATTTGAAGAAGAGACGTAAAAAGAATAGCATTCAAACAAATTGTAAGAGATAAACAATGAAACTAACATAGTCATCTGTGGCGTCCTTAACAGCCGTGATCACGAGCACAAAAACCAAAGGCACGATGGTTGTGAACCAGGACAGGGAGGATATTTCTGGAATTAGCTGTGAACAAAGTTTGCATTAGCCCTCTTTGTTTCCTACATCAATCAAATTATAGTTTAATGACACAATCAGTAGCACTTTTTCCTACCTGCAGTATTAAGAGCACTGAGAAGTAAGCGTTTGCCACCCTCTGGAACTGCTCAAACAAGTTGATGGGCAGGAAGGTGAAGATATTGTACTTTGAGGTTTTGATGCGATTATCCTGAAGATTCACATCATTAGAAACAGCGCCGATGAAACCCCACAGCCAACACTTAAAGCAAATTTAATGCAGGTAACTTACGGCATAAGAGAACCTGTCATTGTAGTCCCACGCGTTGGCTTTCACGCGGCGCTCTTTCTCTACAGAGAAGACAACACAGAGGAAAGGAGAACTTAAAGTAAGAGCTCCTTATTCTAAAGTCTGCCTCTCACACACATAGCAGAACAAATTTAACATCAATATGAGATTTTGACCATTTGCCTATATTTCTTTCCGTTTAAAATCCTAAAATACTTTTTTTCCTTTCAGACTGCCCTAACATTTATTTTCCTTCCAAATCACCTCTTGAAATGAGAGCATAATCCTAAAGAAAGCTTAGTTAGCTTAGGGTAAAGTTTCATAACTGTGTATTTTATCTTTCTTTTTTTTTTTTATTCTCAAGATGAACACAGTAATTTGTCTTAGATTGATTTTTTTTACTTTTGCTCTTTATTTATTGTAAGAGAAGGGACACAGAGGTCTCGGTTCACTTATCTGCAAATAAAAGGATGATTTATTTATGAAGAGACAAAGTAAAAGACTGTTTCAAGCACCAGCATGTTCCTCTGGTGTGGTGATTATTGAAGATAAGGATGATGAAACCTTTTCCTACATTGCAGTATTTCACAAAGTATTACATGATCAAGCCAGCAAACCCCGTGATGTTGCAATGTCCCACTTTTAGTTAAGCTTTAGTAAGCTTGACTGTGGTTGATAAAACCTCCTTTTAAAAAAAAGTTTGACTATATTTACAATGGAGAGCTCACTCTCACGCTGGTACAAGAAGAGGTCATTCTTTGATTAGCACATGTTTTTTAATTATTTCTCCATTAAATTGTTAGCAACTTCTTTGATTACTATATCTACATAAGGTTCTAAGTCTTATTTCCTAAACTTTGAATAAGAGCTTCATTGAGGGATAAAGATGGAGACAGATCTTTAATTCATATCTTTATATGTATTAAAACAGACATCCTTATTTTTAGCTCCAAATAAATCTTGTACTTGTAAGAAATTTTATAGGCTGAATGGAGCACCCCCACCAAATTGTGGGTAAATTTGTGTTTGGTTGATTCAAACACACCTTCTTTGTTGAAAAAAAAAATTTGCTCTGGGAAATCGATTTTATATTATTGGAAAGGCTGTTTATTCCCCTTTAAATAGTGCCACATTTGTAAAGAACAAGCTGGGTTGAGCAGCAGAGTTGAGTATGTGGGTTGTGCCCATTAAAAACTTGCCAGTTCTTCTTTGCCAATGCCAAACAGCTTATTCTGCTATTGATTCTCAGCAGCCTCAGTAGCATGATGTGGAAGGACACAGCCACAACAGCCTGGCACCTTCTCCTCACACTGTAGGATGGAAGTCTATTCTTCAACCAACATTTTTCACAAGTCAGCCAGTGTGGTTGTGTTGGTCACTCTGGGATGAAGCGCACACCCAAGCTGATCCCACAATGGAGTTGAAGTCAGGACTGCAGACAGGTAATTTCATCCTCTCCACTCACAAATTCTGGAGGTAGTCTCTGTTAAACCCCAATCTGTGGGAGACCCATTATCATCTTGAAGGACAGACTTCAGTCCCAGACTGTGGAGATATGAGATTGCCACTAGTTGCACGATTTCAACTTGATATCTCTCTGCATTGAGAATGCCTCCAAGGATGGCAAGCCTTGTTTTTCTAGTAGTGAGGTCTTTTCCAGATTGTCCGGGTAGAGACCTTTAACCATATAGTCCTGAAAACCTTGATTGCAAATCTGTGGAAGACTGCCAACAGGGTGCTGACAGGGTGAGGAAACAGTCTTCTTATGTTCTTGGGAAGCCCACTTCCAGCTTGTCACATTCCCTATTATATAGAACTGGGTCATAAATTTGAAGGGCTCACTCCAAATAATGGTGCAACTTGTTTTTGTGGAACACCGGCTTGAAATTGTCCAGTGGCACGGGCGCTATGCACATCAGTCAATCATGGCATGCTTGCAGCAGACACCAACTGACCCCTGTAGCAGGATCTATGCTCCTGTACCAGAAGCTCAAAACAAGAGTCAATAGCAGAATAAGCTGTTTGGCATAGGCAGAGAAGATGTGGCAAGTTTTTCGTGGGCACAACCCACACATTCAACTCTGCTGCTCAACCCGCAAATACAAATCTGGCAATAAACAGGCTTCCCAATGATATAAGATTTATTGACAAGAAGCAGAATTGTAACAACAAAGAAATAATTGACCAAACACAAATTTCCCTACTTTTTGTGCAAAGTTTAGTTCAAAAACTCCTTTGCAAAAATTCAGCTACTCCAACACACTTGGAAACTGTAAAGTGAGAAGACTAGAAAGGCTCTTGTAAGTTAATGTAAAACTCGCTAGCGGTTCACTTAGCTTCACACTGATGGTGGAAATGAGAAAAGGGAAGCCTTTACTTTGACAAAATGAAATAAAATCCTACCAGCCCCTCAAAAGCTCATCAGTCAACATGATACAACATGTTTAACTAATCTATCAAATTAAAGTGCACACCCTTTTTTCTCAGAAGCTCAAAAAACCCTTCTCTACCACTTCTTAGTGAAATTGTCATGCAGTTTCACTCATCTTTTCATCCTGCGTTCCATGCTTCTCATGAGCAAGACTTGTGACATCTATAGAGGGATAAAGGGATTAACCATGGCATATTAAAAAAGGCTGACTTCGTAAAAGCTACTTTCAGTTGCTCCCTTATTCACAAGGGGTCACAGCAGCAGGTAGCTCTACATATTTGATTTGGCAGCATTTTAATGTCTGATGTCCTTCCTGACCCACCCCAAAGGGATTTGCGTCTCCGCCCAGGATCGAGCACTTGCCAAGTGAAACTACAAACCTCTAAACTTGATAACGTTTCAAATGATGCCTTTTTGCGTGCGTCTACTTCAAACACACCTTGTCTTGGCCTGCCCGTCTTACCCAACAGCTGAAGACTTCATTTCCCAACTTTGACATTCTTCTCATGGCTCATACATAAACACAATGCATTAAGGGTCATTAATATGTCTGGTCACCCTTTCTAATCAGTCTCGATGTGAAAAATGTTGACTCTCAAACAAGAGCCGGTGTATTTCCCGCAAATGCTGAGATCATTTATCAGAGCATTTTAACTTTTCACACAAAGCCGCTCCCGAAAGAGCATGTACGCTGACAGATCTGCTGTTTCCAAACAAGGTTAAAACATTGTTGAATTATGCATAACGCACCCGCACAGAGCTGCAAAAGGATAGAGCATCTACCACGACAGCTGGGATCATCCTGCTATCACTTACTATGATACTTAATTATTAAGGGAGGCCACTATTGTTCAAACCATTTGGTCTGCTTAAGCATATAATTAGGGAAATATTTCAATTTTATTTTCAGGGAATTTCAGTGGACTTAAAGAGAGATGCAAGTCTGAACAGCTTACAGTGAAATGATTCAGGAAATATTTCAGGTAGTCAGTCACTCTGAGGACTCTAACAGTAATACGGGAAGCATTAAGATGAGCTGTCTTGCTAGCAATGCCACATCTTTCTTCCTAAAAGGATAATTACACCTATTGTTGAGGAATTGAAATCCCATCTAAAGTGCAAGGAGCATAAGGTCACCTTGCGTTATGTGTGTAATGTTGCGCTCAAGGATGCTGCAGATGACAAACATGCAATCTGCATACACAGAGCACATGAAGAGCACAGATAGCGTAGGCGCACACCAGCACAGAGAAAGAGACAAGTTATATTAAAGTGCACACTCTTTTTTTCCTCAGATTTCATCTTTCCCATCTTTCCAAAGCAGCACTGCACCATAGAGAACATCTGCGAAGTGAGGAAGGCACAAGCTCCGCCTTCTGCTTTTAAAAGTAAAAAAAAAACAACACTTATGTGAAAAAAAAAATATGTGCAACTCGCCTGCCTGAAACCTCACAGTTTAACTGCATTTTTGTCCTACTTTTAAGACATCCTCACTGTGGAATGTATTGTAATGTTGTTATAAAGAAATCAATTACAACTACAAATCAGTCTTACCAACATGAGGTTTTCTTCTCCAGAATGTCTCCATCTTCTCCTGGGACCTCCCGAGGATTTCCCTGAAAGGCAGATGGAGGACCCAGGCTTAACAAACAATAAACCCTGCACTGGCAGAGGTGTAGGAAAGAGCAATAAATGCACCATAATGGCATTACATGTGACTGTTTATCAAGGCGCTTTTAAACTGCAGGTGCAAGCAGCAGAAGGCAAATCCTCAGTGGACTGTGTCTCCTTGGGGTTTCCAGGTGAGGTGTAACCCCTGGCTGAAGTGCACATCTAGGCTCTTTGTTTTCAAAAGAAGGGGCCTGTCTTTATGGAAGTTTTCTCTATCTGTGCGTAGAATAAAACACAAACGGTGAAGTGTGACCGCATTTATCCACTTCTTACCTTGCACAGGTTTCTCACAGGCGCAGACTTGTGTTATCTCCATGTATCCTGTTATTTACCCGCGACCATTTATTTCAAGTAGCGCCTTCCGCTGATTTTTTCGAAGCAGACCCTATCGCCTCTTCCTGAACAGAAATCATCAGAGATAAAAACACACCCACAAAAAAGCAGTTCAGCTGTGGTGATGGTGCTGATGTCGCTGTTGCGGTTAGAAGCTTGCTAATAATAATAAAGAAAACAGGACTGCGGGCGGCGTGGGCTGTGAGGATGGTGCAGGCAGGCAACCATCAGCAGCCCCGCTCTTCTGAAACAAATGAGCGGAGAAATAACGAGGCAGCAGGAATCAGCCGACGATCACTCACCAAGAACCGCGACATGGTGATGAAGCTGCAGCCCTCTTCTTCTGGGAGAAGTAGAAGTGAGTGAGTGTGCGCTGCAATGAACACCTCTTTCTCTCCCCCTCTCTCTTACTCAGCCCAGTCTCTTGGCAAATAGAAAAAAAGAAGTATGTTTACTGTGTGGCGCAGGTACGCTTTTCAGACGTGCCACCTTGGCAACCAAGTGAAAAAGAGCTAAACAGGAAGGTAACAACCTTTTTCCAAACTTAGCCAACAGTAATAAGTGCTATTGTTGTTTAACACTAGCCTCGTTTTAATTATCTAAATCTAATCTAAGATGCTTTTATTGCCTTTACCACCTTTGCATTTTTTCCAGTAGTTAGTAGTACGAAGGAAAGCACTTACACAGAGCACTTAAAAGAAACAACATAGTTGACAAAAGTGCTTTCCAGTTAAAGGACAGTAATAACACACAGAAAATACACGTTAAATGAGAAGAAATACCAGTTTTTAAAAGGTCAGTAAAATACATAAAAAAAGATGAATACAATGGACAATAAATAAACCTAGCAATAAAGAAATGAAAAAAGATTAAAAGTGACTGTTTAAAAAAAATCTCAAGTCATACTTTGCATTATATTTTTAGTTTATTGTCCAACTTCATCTCATTGTTTTTAATACCTAATTATTTTTAAGACCTAACATTACAGTTGCATTTAAAAAAAAATCAGTTTCTTTCTTCTTTTTATTGTAATAATAAAATTTAGCAGGTTTTAGTAAACAGGCTTTGTGTCAAGTTTATTTCCTGTTTTGTAAGTATCTTTCTGACTCTGTGTTATTGTATCTTCTCTGGGATCTAAAGTACCGTTTTTCTCAATCACTTTGATGCCATCCTCACAGCAGAAAAGTCATTCTCACCACTCTTTATGCAGTTCTCAGCACAGAAGTCCCCCACCTACGTTAGCCGTTCTCATTGTTTTTAAAAACACGCTGTTTTCAATAAAAATACCTCAAACATTTTTCATATATGTAAGAACAATACACTTTAATGCTCTGTCAGAGGCACCAGTGAAACTGTCCTTCAGCTGAAATATAGCAAATATAGATACGTTCTCAGATGAGGGTTAGTTGCAACAAACAGAGTTCAGTACTACCAGTCTTATGTCACAGGTGCGTGTCATGGCATGTCATGCTAGTACAAGGTTGAATCCCCTATTGCCTTCAGAGTTGCCTTAGATTCAACAAGATGCTGGAAACATTCCCCAGACATCACACGGTTGCTGCAGATTTGTCAGCTCTGCTGAGATCTGTTGACTGTGGAAGCCATTGAAGCTCTTCTGCATACCTTGTTTGTAACGAGCGCTTGACTGAATTACTTTTGCCTTCCTATCATCAGCTTAAAGTAGGTTGGCCATTATCATCTGACCTCTGACATTAAGAGACAGAGATAATTGTGCTGGATACTTCCCCCAAAGGTCAACAGTTTGTAAAATACTCAAACCAGTCTGTCTGGCATCAAAACGATGCCACGTTGAGTCACCTTTCTTTCTTCTGACGCTCTGTCTTTACCGTATTATATGAAGCGCCTTGAGGCGACTTTTGTTGTGATTTGGCACTATATAAATAAAATTGAATTGAATACCGTATCCGTGTGCCTAAACCCCAACCTAACCTTTTGAGTTGCTGACATATGTGCATAACTGAGCAGTTGAACAGGTGTACCTAATAAAGTGGCCACTGAATGTTTGTCGTTGGATTTTACTGGACTATGTCCTCAGATTGTATGTATATTTTCTTTGTCAGTTTTCTGATGCGTATACATTCATATACACATTTTTGCTTTTCTTAATTTCAACAGTTCTGTAAAGTTTCAATAAATCCTTCACATTTTAATTTTTAGTGTCTGAACACTTTTTACTCCAACAGGGAGAAAGTCAGTAATGTTGTGATAAAAGTGAAATGGTTGTGAGCTTTATTCATTGCTCACAGAGATGAAGTGACTGACTTGTGTTCTGACAAATGTCAGAAGCTCTGTATCCTGATAGAACTGTTATCTTATATTTGTCTCAATATCCGTTGCTGTCTTAGCCAGATCTCAGTTGGAAAAAGACTTAATCTCAGAGAGACTTTTTAACTGGTAAAATAAAAGACATGTAAAAGTGAATTTGCCAAAACTGATTTCAGCTTCTACCTCATGACAGGAATGTTCTTTCTAACTCACAATGACTTCATTTCTTCTACATGAACTCGAGTCATTAAATATGAAATGTTGTGTGCAGCAAGACAAAGAAATTTGTAACCAGAATCACAAATCAATAGTTTAAAAGTTGTGACTTTAAGACAGTTATTCAATTATTCATTCATGGGTGAATGAACTATACAGATAAAAACACACACACACACACACACACAATAGAAAATATGGAGGACTAAGTGAAATTGATGCTTTAGTTCAGCTTTTAGTCATACGAGTTCATATATTAGGCAGCACGGTGGCACGGTGGTTAGCACTGCTGACGCACAGCAAGAAGGTCCTGAGTTCAATTCCACCATCAGGCCGGGGTCTTTCTGTGTGGAGTTTGCATATTCTCCCCGTGTTTGCGTGGGTTCTCTCCGGGTACTCTGGCTTCCTCCCACCGTCCAAAGACATGCAGCTTGTGGGGATAGATTAATTGGATAATCTAGGTGTGAATGTGCGAGTGAATGTGAGTGTGAATGGTTGTCTGTCCCTGTGTGTTGGCCCTGCGACGGACTGGCGACCTGTCCAGGGTGTACCCTGCCTCTCGCCCTATGACAGCTGGGATAGGCTCCCGCGACCCTGAAAAGGAGAAGCGGAAGCGAATGGATGGAATTCATATATTATAATAATTAAATCAGTTTAATCCAGACTTTAGTTTGCTGGAGAGGTTGCAGTTGTTTACAGAATGTATTCTTTGTTGGAGTGCCCCTCTCTGGTGCGTTGGTAAAAGCTCCTGCACTAAGCTGATGTCATTTCTTATTGTCAGGGTTTCTGTGAGTCAGCTTTGATACTGGTTGGTGCTGTTGGGCTGACTGTGCTGCGGCTGCCATCTGGAGCAAAGAAAGCGAAATTCAAGCTCAAAACAAACAAGCCATAAAAAATAAATTATACAGAGAGGTGGCACTATTGCACCTGCTTCATCCTCTAAATGGCATCTAGTAGTCCAGTATGTTTGCCATACTGACGGTTATCTTATCTGAAAGATAAAATAACTGTTAGCCATCTTTCAATTTGTCTGCTAATGTAGCACATACATGTTATGTTTGCACTGTTACCATAAATCTCTAAAATTACTGTAAAAGACATAATTACATACAAAGCTCAAAGGACATTGTCACAGTCTGGGGTTGCAGACCGTGGGGATATGGGAAAGTAGAACCCAAAATGCAGGACTAGTGCGATGCAAAGGTGTCTTTATTTACAGTTAAGTAAAAAATAAAAGGCAAACAAAAAATCCCCTTGTGCTCCCGACTCCCGTTTCGTGTCTTCTCCCTGCGCCCGTGCTCCGTGTCTCTGTTCCCTGTGTACAATCTGTTCGCTGCTTCCTCCTTTCCGATAATCCTCCTGGGAAACGCACACAAAGGCACCCGTGAGTACTGGTGTTCTGGGAATCCATTCTACCTGACAAACCATCCTACCCCTTGTTTCTACGCATACAACACGAAATTCAGTGGCGAACCGACCTTTGTAAATATAAGCTACAAACATACTCTGACGGGTAAAATTAAGTGCCAAACCATCCTACCTTTGTAAATGTGACCTACAAGCATACTTTAACGGGTAAAATGAAGTGGCAAACCGTCCTGGCTTTATGAATGTGAGCTACAAGCATACTCACTCTGATGGGCAAAGTTACGTGGCAAACCGTCATACCTAGTTACATTTGTGCTGGAATTACTCTGTGACAGCAGAAATGTGCATAAACTACTTACGATAGGACGTTTTGTCAGAACACCGTTACACAGAGTAGAATAGAATAGAATAGAATAGAATGCCTTTATTGTCACTATACAGTTGTACAATGAGATACAGAGCATCTCCTACTCAGTGTAAACATGCTGGGGGGGTACAGTTCTGCAGCGCTATGTACATATGGACAGTATTAACATAGGGAAAAACATATATATATATATATATAAAATGTACAATATACAAGACGTAAGTAACATGTAATAAATAGTGTTATGTATATACAGTTGAGTTATTGCACATAGAATTGGTATTGCACAGTGGTGGTCCATAGAGGAAGTGGGAAGTGGGGGGCTGTGTTATCTGTGCATGTGTGAGTTCAGGGTGGTTATCGCTTTGGGGAAGAAACTGTTTTTGAGTCTGTGGGTTTTTGTGTTGATGCACCTGTAGCGCTTCCCTGAGGGAAGCAGGCTGAACATGTTGAAGCCAGGGTGGGAGCTGTCCTTGATAATGTTTGCTGCTCTGCTGAGGCAGCGGGAGGAATAAATGTCCATCAGGGAGGGGAGAGGGCAGCCGATGATCTTTTGTGCTGTCTTGACCACACTCTGAAGCCTCACTCTATCTGCTTTGGTGCAGCTGCCATACCATACCGTGATGCAGTAGGTTAGCAGGCTCTCAATGGACGAGCGGTAGAAGGTCAGCAGCAGGTTGGAGTTCAGCTTGTACTTCCTGAGGACTCTCAGGAAGTGCAGCCGCTGTTGGGCCTTCTTGATGACCGCTGAGATGTTTCCTGTCCAGGAGATGTCAGCAGAGATGAGGACACCAAGGAACCGGAAAGTGTGGACCCTCTCCACACACTCCCCGTTGATGTAGAGGGGGGCCAAGTCGGTGTTGTGTCTCCTGAAGTCAACAATGAGCTCTTTGGTTTTCTTAGTGTTCAGTGCCAGGTTGTTTTCTGAACACCATGCTGCCAGCTTGAGGACTTCCTCTCTGTACTCTGCCTCGTCTCCCTTCGAGATGAGTCCGACTACCGTGGTGTCATCAGCAAACTTGATGATGAGAGTGTTGTTGTGGGTCGAACTGCAGTCGTGGGTGTAGAGAGAATACAAGAGGGGGCTCAGCACACAGCCCTGTGGGGAGCCGGTGCTCAGTGTGCGAGTGGAGGAGAGATGAGGGCCGAGTCTTACAGTCTGGGGCCGGTTTGTGAGGAAATCCTTTATCCAGGCACATGTGAGAGGAGGGAGGCCAAGAGTGACCAGTTTGGTGATGAGGATGTCCGGGATGATTGTATTAAAGGCTGAGCTGTAGTCCACAAAGAGCATTCGGACGTAGCTTTGCCGCTGCTCTAGGTGACTCAGCACAGCGTGGAGAGCTGTGGCGATGGCGTCTTCTGTGGATCTGTTTGCACGGTATGCAAACTGGTGGGGGTCGAATTCTGGGGGGAGGTAATCCTTGATGTGCTGAAGGACTAGTCTCTCAAAGCATTTCATGACTACCGGTGTGAGGGCCACAGGTAGTACTTACTTCACACAGTAGCTGAGAAACTGACGGGAAGTCACGCAACAATCCACCATCGAGCGCTCAGCCACACTGCTATGTAGTGCCCCCGACGATCCAGATCAGCTGCAGGTGTGTCATCCTCCTCCTTGGGTGTGGCCAGCCTTCCAACAGGAACAACCCTCCAGGCCTGGTGTGCCAGGAAAACCAGGACACCCCCAACACACACACACACACACACCAGTACACAGGGAAACAAGGGACAGCAGCACCAAACACACACCGTCAAACATTAACAAGTCCATAGACTGCTCACGAACCCTGGGTCTGACAGGTATAAATTCATGAAAACACAATAATAATAATAGAAAATTTATAAATTTGAGCTTTTCACCTTTCGGTTTCAAAATAAAATATTAGCTGACAAAATAATTATGTCTAAATACTGATTGTTTTTAAGTATTTGGTATAGGCCATGAAAATACCATATGCACTTGGCACTCAGCTAAAGTAATTATTTTGATCATCATGAAAACAAATAGGGTGGCCAAAATATTAGGAAAACCTCTCAACATTACGGACTGCAGCCATTTCAAAACAATTAAACATGGCAAATTTGTAATACTGTATTAATTTAGCAATGCCTACATGTGAGCAGTGAGTGACTACTGATAAACTACCGAGTGTCTGATGTCTGTGAGCAACACTTTTAAAACAGAATAACAGCCAAATCCACCAATAAACACTAAAAAAAATGTGTCTTCATAATGAAATGCCAAGGTAACTGTATGGGAAAGTATGTTTTTATAGGATAAAGTTCCAGCGGCAGGAAACATTATACAATGCATTCAAAGGACTTTTAAAAAGTAATGTTAATGCAACTGTAATCCTTTTTTTTCTTCACACATTACACAGAAAGATTTTAAATTGGGCATGCGTGCTGTTGTGGATATAAACTTTGTAAACTGATCCCCCACAACCACGTAGTTAATCCCATATTAAGATGGAGGGGAAGAGGACGAAGGTCAGAACGACTTTTTTAAGAGCACAGTCCAGATGAATTGCAGGAAATAAAAAAATAAATGTCCTTTACAGTTAACACAGACAACTGGGAGGACAGTAGTGTTTGCTAATCATGTGGGTTAATGCTGAGTTGTGTAGGTCAGGTGACTATTTATCTGTTGGATTGTTAGTTTAGGCAGACCAACTATAACCACTCTAGATTAGATTTAAACATTTGTGACATTGCTGATTAGTAGGGATGGGTAATGGACATAAACGGTAGTAACCAGACCGAAAAGCAGCGCACATTTCGGTGCTTTTTTTTCCTAAAACGTCATACACTTTGGATTCTAGCCAATCATTTCACCTTTGCAAGCGCAGGCGGGCCCAAGTAGGTACGTACGTTCTTTTAGAGCAGAGCTACAGATTAAAAATGCCCAAGGTAAAGCGGTCAAAGTCTGGCTGTACTTCACAGCAAAAGATGCAAACTCAGCAGCCTGCAACAAGTGCTTTAAGGTGATACTGTGCAAAGGAGGTAACTCCTCGAAACTGATGAAACACCTGGCGACGTATAGCATTTTGTTAAAAGTCGCTTGCTGCGAGACCTCACACCGAGCACATCTACTGCGGGTGTGGTGCCTGTTATCGGACCCGGAGTTAGCAGCATCCCCCAAAAACCCGAAGAGGAGAGTCCTGGCCCCTAGCCCTGCCAGTGTAGCAGGGCTAGGGGCGTAGTTACATGGCTGTCTTCTTGTTTGATGGCAGATACTTCCTTCACCCTGGCCAAAAAGGCTAAAATGACGAAAGAAAATCATCCCTACTGATTAGGAAATAATGGGTTTTTTTGTCATTTAGAGAACAGGGTTGGGCAGTTTAAGAGTCACACCATTATCTCAACATTAGACTTTCTACACTAACGCAAGCCGTGAGCTTCCAGACACCACTCCTGTTTTAATCAAGCAATATTTCTAAAGGTGTAAACTGAAGTGCCACTTGGCACCTCGCCCAAATGCTGTCTCGTTTACTGAGGACTTCTTTATTAGAACATGAATGCATGGCAAACTACAGCACAATGAGTGCAACACAGAGGTGCACCCTCTGTTGCATCAACCTTTCAAATAAAGCAAAACAGACTAAATGCTAGAAAGCACAAGCTCCGGTTAAATAATACTCTACGTAAGTAATGTGAAACTGTTTTAACAGTCATTGTCTTCACCGCTGAACATCTTTAGTTTTTAAAACGATATCACACCATATGTGCACTGCTTAAAACACAGTGTTCCTGTACTGCATAACACAAAACAGGTGTGCAGAAGGCGAGGTCGACCCTACAGGGACTAAAAGCACCTGATGCTCTCATTAGAAAGGGATCAAGGAGCTCGGAGAGACATAACCAAGGTTATTACAGTGGCAAATTTTGCGTAGTGTAGGTTGAATGTATGTCAGTCATGTAAATTTCCTTTATCCAGATTCCATTAAATGTATGTTTCTTTTATATTGTACTTATTTAACAAAATTACTTGTAATAAAATTACTTACAGTCAGCATTCGGGTCATAAATATTTGTTTGAGTGAAGGGTGACACAGTGGTGTGGTGTTTAGCACTCACAGCAAGATGTTCCTGGGTTAGAATCCAGGCTGGGGCCTTTCTGTGTTTAGTTTGCATGTTCTCCCCGTGTCTGCGTGGGTTCAAGTTCTCTGGCTTCCTACCACAGTTCAAAGGGAGTGCATGGGAGTTAGGTTAATTGGGGATTCTAAAAACTGACTGTAGGTATGAACGCCAGCACGAATGGTTGTCTGTCTATGTGTTGGCACTGCACCAGACAAGCGACCTGTCCAGGGTGTACTCTGTCTCTCACAATATAACAGTCGGGATAGGCTCCAGCCTGCGAGGTGACTGTGTGGTGATAAAAACTCAACTAAAGCTAAACATTTTCAGACAACTAAAGCATTTTAGTCAAGTAGAATACAAATGAAAACTAAAGTTTGGAAAAAATATATTATATTATGTAATATACAGTATGTTTCAAACTAAGCAGCTCAATCTCTTCCGCTTGATAACGTTTTCTTTAAAGATTTAACAATTTGGGATCAACTTTAAAGAAAGGCAGGTGTGAAACATAAAAGTGAGGTCAGAGGTCAAATGTTACGTGATATTTAGAATCTCCATATATATCATTTCTTATATGCTTGTTGTCAATACAAACAATGGCAGTAAGAAAATTTAATTGAAGTTGCTCTATAGCATTATTATCACTTTGACCTTCAGACCAGTCGACTGACCTTGAAGGAGAGGTCAGAGGTAAAATGTGACATGATCATTTAGATCTTTATATGGTACTCTCTAGGTTACACTCATTGTTGATTCCAAAAACTGACTATAGGTGTGAATGTCAGCGTGTCTCTCTGTTTGTGCTGGCCCTGTACCAGACTGGTCACCTGTCCAGGGTGTACTCTGTCTCTTGCCCCATGACAGCTGAGATTGGCTCCAGCCCCATACCCCATCCTGAATTGGAGAATGGATGGATGGATGAAAAACCTTAGTTATAGCATTTGTTAAATGTGTAAAAATCTATTATTCTTGCTTGAAGAGGCTTTGATGGATGTGTTTACTGAGACTCTGGATGTCTGCTAAGACTATGTGTCAACTGCTTTCAAAAAGTTTGTTTTTATTGCAATATCTGTACTGACACGTCTAAATCCCACCTGTAGCATATGAACTCCATACAACACTCCTTAAAAGAGTGAAGCGAACGCTGAAAATTACAAGTGAACTTTCATCATTTAAACTTTGGACTGGTTTATAGACACATGGTCCAAAAGCAGATGGTACATGGGGGTGACATCTGAAGCAGTAAAACCAGTTTGATGAATACAAAACAAGCACAGTCATGATGATAATGCTGAAAACTTTTCGTTGTAGGCTTTTTGCACCAAATTTAACCTTTATATAAACATAACCCTCCAGCTTATACGTTTTATCTGCTGAGCAGTTTACGTGATAAGAATCTGCGGGCGTGCACACAGGAAAATGACCAGCCATAAACAACAAACCTACAGCATGTTGATGGTTTAAAGGGCAAACTCGTATAGTACTACTAGAAGCCTACAGTAACAGAGATGTCACAGATGACTTTATTAATAATAAAAGCATTCTCGCACATCACGTAACAAATACATTGCTGGTCCATCACCGGCTCAACGGGTAGCACGTACAAGTCACAGTTTGTACCGTAAATAGTGCTTTCCCGGCCGACTACGTGCAGGCGGGGCGGGCATGTCCCCAACCCGCCCACACTGAGGTGCTTTCAGGCCAAAGTTAGTAAAGTAGAGTGTCAGATTTCGACAGCACAGGAAAACAATGTAACACTTAAAAAAAGTCTAAACTTTTGGGATATACGTTACCCCGTTTGCCAAAATACCCACAATAATCTATTCTGATGCATTTAGTTTAATTAGGCTACAGTGGCTGTAGAAGCTAACACTAGAGTTTTAAACTGACGGTTAAAAAAAGTCGATTGTGATTGGTGACTCGCCTGGAGTGGGCGGGACCGGAGGTGCCAACTGCAATTGGGCAGCGGGTAGGGCTTGAAAGCGGCACTGGTACCTTCTTCACTGAGAGGAAATTAGAAATTAGGTCAGACGGACTTGTTCCCAGCCTAAGAGCATTCCGCCTAAACGGACATTAACACGGGAGGTTGACAGCGCTCCTGCTGAGGTAGGCCTGTGCTTATTGACGTACTTGTGTACCTGAGCACCACGTTATCAGCTCTCTGTCTGTGTTGGTATGATTGTGCGGGTGCCAGCTTGTTACGCAGCATGCAACAGCAGCAGCACTGCCTTGAGTTCAGACTGTGCTTGGACCCGGATAGATGACACCTGTGTTCACGTTTGTTTTGGCGTAACAGCTCTGAGGTGGTGGTGCAGTGTACAGCTTCTTTGGACCTGTTACTTTAAAGCACCGTTAAATGTTATGGTATCGCACACTGTGTGGGGTTTTTTGTTTGTTTGTTTGTTTATGTTTGTTTGTGTGGCCTGGTGGGCTCCTGTGTTACAATACTTGTGGGTAGAACCACAGATAAAACCCACAAAATCAAAATCATGACCTCACACTAGATATTTGGGCTGATTAGCAAATAACAAATAATGATCAGACATGTGATGAGAGTTTGAAATCCTGCTTGTTTTATTTCCACCAGCCATTCCTGTATCCGGCTAAGCTCTTTACTTTCTAGCTAATGGGAAACAGCAAAGCAGAAAGTAGAGATTGTCATGTTTTTGCACTAACCCCAGACAGTGTAGCTGAGGCTGATCTAAAACGACCTGTGTTTATGGTTCAGACACAGGATGGCTGCACTGCGTCATCTCAAGCAGTGCCACCCGAGGGGCATTGCTATCTCTCAGTTTCACACAAGCAGCCCTGCCTCTGCCAAACAGCATTACAAAATGCTTGTGCTGGGAGGAGGAACTGGCGGTATCGCAATGAGCTCCCGGATGAAGAGGCTGGTGGGAGCAGAGAATGTAGCTTTGGTGGAGCCCAGCGAGGTAAGGACACACTAGAGGATCACAGTAACCCAGCACCCACTGCAGATTTAGGCTTTCATTCATTTCATCCGTGACTTCCTGTTTACATTTCTGTGCTTCAAACCTTGAAAGGAAACTTGCACGCAAGCTTGTGTCAACAAAGTTTTTTTTATTAAAAAAAAAAGTGTTTTTCAGATCCACTACTATCAGCCAATATGGACCCTGGTTGGTGCTGGTGCAAAGACTGTAGCGTCCTCAAGCCGTCCCACTGCGAGTCTTATGCCATCTGGAGTGAAATGGGTGAAATCTAAGGTTCAGGAAATTAACCCAGAGACAAATACTGTACGCACAGCTGACGGGACTGAAGTAAGTTTGCAACAGGAAACTGTAAAGTTATAAAATGGCTTAAAAACACGTGATCTGTCTCTGTGTGTGTAAGAGAGAGAGAAGCTGAATATTATTTTAAAGACCTGACATAAACTCGTTTTCTCCCTACAGATCTCGTATGAATATTTGATTGTGGCGCTTGGTTTAGAGCTCCATTATGAGAAGGTGAAATCACAGGGTTTTTTTTCCCATTTGTTTAATCAGCCTCTGCCAATTTACATCTTAAGAGATTTATACTCATACTTTTTTGCTGTTGTTTTTACTTGTAGATCAAAGGACTCCCAGAGGGGTTTGAGCACCCAAAAATTGGCTCTAACTACTCTGTCCAAACTGTGGAGAAAACGTGGAAAGCATTGCAGGATTTCAAAGAGGGCAATGCTGTGTTCACTTTCCCAAATACTCCTGTGAAATGTGCTGGAGCGCCACAAAAGATCATGTACCTGTCAGACGCCTACCTCAGGAAGGTACTTGAATCTTTGAGATCTATTCAAGAGACAAAAAATCAAATGTGATTTTTTTTTTTTTTTTTTTTTTTTTTTTTTTTCCCAAATTTGATGAGTGGTTTTTGTTTTGTTTTTTCTGCTTCAACTGAAGACGGGCAAAAGGGCAAAAGCCAATGTGATCTATAACACATCATTGCCTGTGATCTTTGGGGTAAAGAAATACGCTGACTCACTGTGGGAGATTGTGAAAAAGCGTGACCTACAGATTAACCTGAGGCACAACCTGATTGAAGTGCGCGCAGATAAGCAAGAAGCTGTGTTTGAAAATCTTGACAAACCAGGGGAAACCAAAGTTATCGAGGTAACTGTAACAGCAACTTTCACTTTTGTTTCATGTATAAATGTTCTTTTTAAGTACTGATAAAAAGGGTGTTTGTTTGGGGGGGTTACAACCTTTTAGGCTACACATTTTCTCTTTTTGCATCTTAATATATAAAATATTTGAAAAAGAAACCCCAGAATAACCAGAATTTTTTTTAATAAATTTTTTTTTTAAGTATGAAATGCTTCATGTTACACCACCAATGGGACCCAGCTCGGTGATTAAAGGCAGTCCGCTGGCCGACGAGATCGGCTGGTTGGATCTGAACAAAGAAACTCTCCAACATACCAAGTATCCAAACGTGTTTGGGATCGGAGACTGCACCAACCTTCCCACATCCAAAACCGGAGCGGCTGTCGGTAAGTGTGTTGTGCACTTAGGTTGATCGTTGCGCCGAGTGAAGTCTGGAAAACTCTGCTCATTCATTCCACAGCTTCCTCTTGTGTGACCTGCTTGGACTTTTGGTTGGGTTTTTGCATTTTTTTTTTTTTTTTTTTAAAGCTACTATCTGCTGTATTACACAATCATTTGTTGGAACAAGACTATAAAACACCACCACACCCAGTGAATTTGTTTCTGTGGGGACATTGCTTGTTTTAGTAGGTTGGTCAGTGTGTCAGGTATCGTTTTGTGAGTTTGATTGGATCCTTACATTTCACAAAGAAGGTTTTCTTTTTTGTTTTGTTTTTTTGGTTGTATTTGGCATGAACAGATAGTACAAGCTTTAATCCTGCACACTTGGCTAATTTTGGATTTCCTGTGTCGTTGCAGCCAGTGCAATCATTGTTAATAATAAACTACATTTCAAGCAATTCAGCGCAGACTTTAGATTTAACATATCGTGTCTCATCACTTAAGGAAAATACCCACACTTTGTGGTGCAGTAGTTTCATTTTTCAGTGTGGAGACAGATTTCCAGGTTAGCTATTCTTCCTGGATCATCCTGCCACGGTCACACACGATAAAAGGATTACGTGAACAGATGTTCTCGGGTGTTTTAAGCCCACGTTTGGACTGGACTAATCAGGCAGAGTCGGACATGTCCTGAAGCCACTCCAGATTTGTCTTGTTTGTATCATTCAGGGCATTGTCGTGCAGAAACTTGACTCTTCATCTTAGTGTTCGGTTGCTGTGCTCTGGAACTGGTTTTGGCTGCTTTCCTTCCTTCAGCTCCAACCAGGCTGAGACGTGCTGGCATTAAGGCTGATATGAGTCGGTGATGAGCAGCGGCCGAGTGTTAAATACATGGTCTGTTCACTTCTGACTGGATAGTTCAGTTTGGAGTTCTTTAAAAGCTCTATGGCATACTTTACAAAGCTGTCTAATGGCTTTTTACTGAGAGTCACTTCTGTGTAGCTGGGGTACTATACTGTTGTCCTTCTGGAAGGTTTTCCTGTGAAGAGCATTTCTGTTAAAGTGATGTTTGAATCCATAACAGAGGAGTGTCCTGCTTTGTTGCTCAGCCAACTTTACCAATAGAGTTCTACAAAGAGTTCCTGTGTGTGTGTGTGTGTGTGTGTGTGTGTGTGTGTGTGTGTGTGTGTGTGTGTGTGTGTGTGTGTGTGTGTGTGTGTGTGTGTGTGTGTGTGTGTGTGTGTGTGTGTGTGTGTGTGTGTGTGTGTAAAACATGTTTTTGCTTAGTCATGGTGGGGTATGCAGCCTGAAGCGAGTGTATACCTTTGTAAATGTATCGCTCACTGCTTTTCTTTTTTCAGTCTAGAGGATGTGGCTGTTTTTAGCCCCTCTAACAGTTGTAGTGTTGACATTATCTGCCGGTCAGTCCATCTGTCTGTCCTTGGGTGAAGTTTGATCTGGAGGGAAGTGTGTCGGTAAAATGCTACACAAGGTGAACAAGTTTCATATTTATAGTTAAATCTTAGGTTCAGAGCCACTGCGTTTCTGGGAACGTGATCTAGTGAATATGAATCTACTCTATGCTGTCTTCTGGGTGTACAGGTCGAAGGCATACACAATGGACGCACTTGAACAACCGATCACTAACTATAAATGCTTCAGATTTTGCTGTAGTCTTCTTTAGGATAAGAGCTCAAAACTTTCATCGCTGTTTGCTTAATTTGGAACAGTAACTGCTGTAAGCATCTCTGGCTTCTGATTGGTTCAGATGTTTTAACAAGCTGCCTGAACTTGTTAAATTTAGTTGAGGCTAATGAAGTCAGAGAGCACAGTAGCCTTACATGCTGCTTGCTATGTTTGAAGTCTTTTATTCTTCTGCCACATTTCTTATTTTGTAACAAAGACCTCCGAACGCCTCAGAGTTGAGACTTTGACTCGTGGCCTGCCCACTTTGCATCGCCACAGGTCATTATGCCTTGATGTCAACTAAATGTTCTTGACTCTCTGATGTAATCACTTCCTGTGTGTACTTCACTTCAGGCTTTAATTCCCATTTAAGAAATGGACCCACCCTCAAGTTGCTTAATAGCTGAATAGTCCCCGTATATCGTTCCCTATAAGCTTCTATGGCAGTAAGAAACATAGTTTTAAATGGTTCTTTGTAGTATTATCACTTTGACTTTCAGATCAAACTATTAAGGAGAGGTCAAAAGTGACATATTTTAAGTCTTTATACAGTAGGGTTCTATATATCAATAATGCACACCAAATTGTAAGAATCATAGATTCTAGATTTTAAGGCATTTTATCAATTTTCAACCAATAAATCACTGAGAACCTTCACAGACAATAAATCATTAAGTTGACCTTAGTGGATGGAAGCAAAATTTTAATGGTTTGTTAACATGACCCCACTCTACACCCCTACAAAGTTTTATCAGAATACATTCAAAACCTTTCTGAGCTAATGTGTTTACAGACAGACTGATAACACGCAAAGGTTCTACCGAGAAAAATAACCTCATTGATGAAGGTAAAAACCAAGAGTAAAACTCACAGCTATGTTTAACAGTCAGGGTAAAAGCATTTCCACACACAAAGTGTAACGCAAAATCAAGCGATTCTGACTAAATGGCTGTGTAGCTTTAAGAAAACCACGTATGACTGGGGGACCTTCAGTTTGCAAATCAGAATAGAGGTTGGACTCTAGAGCAATGGGCAAGGCCCAGGTGGTCTGAACTGGATTTGCCCTGATCCAGAGCAACAGGTATGACAGGGTAAGAAGATCGGTGGATGAAGTGATTCACTTATCTTGTTTGGTGCCTGCTGTAAAAGTCCGTGGGGGCAGTGTGGTGATCTGGGGTTGCTTCAGTTGGTCAGTTTCAGCAACATTGTGTGTCCAAAAGTAAAGACTGAATGACCAGGCTTTTCCATCAATGGCATATTTTCTTCTACATACTTAAAAATGGAAACAATTTATTTGGCTCAAATTGTAGAACAGTGGTTGAGGGAGCATGAGACATTGTTTGCCCTGGATTGGCCACAACAAAGTCTAGATGTTCAGGATGTGCTGGAGAACAGTTTAATCCCATCATCAATGGAAGCTCTTTACAAAAAAAGGAATGTAACTCTGGATGGAAATGAATGTTGTGGTGTTGCACAAGCTTATCAGAGCTAAAGATAGTCCAACAAAATGTGACTTTTGTTTTTGGTTGAGCTTTGTATTTGTCAGTATGTGCAGGTCACCTCAATGATGGTGTGCATTTTAGGACCTACAACAGCTTCCAGCAAACTTGACCAAGATAAACATGCTGGTGTAATTCAGTTTATCGAATAAGGACCTGTTGGATATAAGCAGAATTTAAACTCTTTTTGTTTGTTTGTTTTTAGCGGCACAGTCTGCCGTCTTGAGCCGAACTATCAGCAAAATATTGAAAAAAGAAAAACCAGATAAGAAGGTAAGTGTGACAGCTATGATTCATGTGTTTAATTTTCTATATGGTAAAGCTGCTTCTTAGGAAATACGTCTACTGAAAAACACACAAACTGATAATCTGTCCTTTTCTTGTTTATTTAGTATGATGGGTATACTTCATGTCCCTTGGTCACAAGCTACAACACAGTAATCCTGGCAGAGTTCGACTACAACGGACAACCGCTGGAAACGTTCCCCTTCAACCAAGCCAAGGAGAGGCGATTAATGTACCACATGAAAACAGATGTGATGCCTCACCTCTATTGGCATGGGCTTCTTAGGTATGTTTACAGTTAATTAACAGCAGTTAATTAGCAGCAGTTAAGCCGCTACAACAACAGCTTTGTCTTTATTTGTCTCACGACAGGGGGCTGTGGGGCGGACCGGGACCTTACAGGAAAATCATGCATCTTGGGATGAAATGAAACCTCATCTTCAGTTTGAATCTGAAAGGAAATTCATTGTGTAATCATCTACCCAAGGGTGCACACGCATATGGATAAAGGAGTAATGTGAATGTTTTGAACATCATGATTAATCGGTCTCACAGAAAAGCTCATTTAAGTAGCGTTTTTGATATTACTGTGGAATTAAACGACTGGAATGATGGAGTGGGTCTAAACTGCTCATAGATCAGCTGTTTTTTTTTTTTTTGTGGGTTTTTTTGTTTGTTTTTTGGGTTTTTTTGTTTTGGGGTTTGTTTGTTTTTTTTGTTTATTGGTACTTTTGACAGCCCAATGAATGGCCGGTCGAGATGCTTTCATAAGCCAGAGATGGGGCTTTTATAGGGACCGAGAACAAAAGTTTGTAGAACACTC
Source organism: Aulonocara stuartgranti (assembly GCF_965226115.1). Lineage (NCBI taxonomy): Eukaryota > Metazoa > Chordata > Actinopteri > Cichliformes > Cichlidae > Aulonocara > Aulonocara stuartgranti. Next base: position 54,424,992 of record NC_138945.1, on the reverse strand, counting down.
TTACTCCACACCTCTGGTGTTTTGTTTTGTTGTTGTTTTGTTTTTTTCAGTTATAGTTGGTCGGCATTGGCAAATTTTATATAGTGACATTAAAAAACCAACTCTAAATTCAGATTATTTCAGGGTAGCCTTTAAGCACAGCATATAAATATTACTCTTTCCTAGATTGCTACATTTAAAACCATGCACATGTGTACAGTTTAGTCATTGTGCGTGAGATGTGTTCAAGTCTTTGGCTTTATTTAGAGTTTTAAACTAATCAAGCTACCACACATTGTGTAGGATTTGCCATTTGGGGTGTTTGAACATTAACATGCAGGCTACAACAAGTGCTTTTTCTTGCATTTAGACGTCAGTGTCTGAAGTAGAGTTTTGTACATGATGATGATTTTTTTTTTTTTTTTTTTTTTTTTTAAATTAGTTCTCAACTGAGGCGAAAACATCTTGGTGGCTGTACAGTCAACGCTAGCTTCATTGTATTAAAACAAAAAAAAATCCTATAATCATTAAAATGACTGAAGCTTATGAAACCTCACGTCAGACTGTTATTGCAGGATAATATGAAACAACAAATGAATTGTTTTGTTATTGCATTAATTATTACTTTATAAAATTACAGTATTGGACTTTAATGAGCAGCTTTGATTTGAAATGGTTAAATCTGAAAAGCGGTTTTCAGACACGGGAGGGAGGCCAAAATTTAATTGCACACTTGTGTAAAATTGCCCGTATGTCCTCTGAAATAAGAATATGATAGGCTCTCAGAGGAAGACACTTTCGATAGCACTTTTGCATAATCTGAATCATCTGTTTTACCTGATCACTATCAATAGACTTTGATGTGTACTTGTATAAAAGTTGGATTTAATTTGCAAAATCCAGAGACCTGGGTCACTGGATTCAAACAGACTACTCTTTATTCTTCTCTCTGCATATTAAAGGTCATCAGCAGGACTACACTTCTTATTGCAAACTGGCAGAATATGTCTTCAGTTCGTGATCACCTTTCCAGCAGCAGTTTAATGTCAACGTTAAAAACATCAATAAATGTCGGAAACCTGCAGGGATATTTAAATGACTGTCTCGGATTTGGTTAAATGCTAAGTTTAATTCACTTTCATCCCCCCCCCAACAAGAGATGATCTAAATTTGACTAAAAGCTGAGCCTGCTTTTAGTCCAATTATACAGTATAATGTGGAGAAGCTGCTTTTGTTTTGGGATTTTGTTTTTTGCTTGCAAGATTTTTGAAAGTCTTAAAACGTCTGAACCATCCTGGCCACTGTCCTACAAAAAATGCCAATTTGCAGTCCAAACGTTCAGATTCGGCTTAATTAATACAGGATTCTTGCAGTCGCACAACAGCACCAGCAGGGATAAAATGTGACGGAGAGCCCGGGTCCAGCTGCGCACATACTAAAGCCATTTTCCTGTTGACTGCGCTCGCCACGTTGGTTCACCTACGTGTGTCACATTCTTCTGCGCACCGCAACGTTATGTTTGTGATGAGGCGGGAAATGGCGTCCGCAGACATGGTCGATCTGTGACTAGCTACTGAGCGACGGACACAGCTGGCGGCAACAACCACGGCCCGATCTTTGTCCGTGGCCGCCACGGTCGTGGCCGAGAGCTGACAACGCTGCGGGACGTTTTGAAGAGCTTCCTAGATCATCGGTAAGCATCGAACAACGTCAACATGTAAACAAAAAGGCTTGTCCCCCCCGTGAAAGCCCGACTCCTGCTAGCTAGCAGCTAACGTTGGCTACCGAAGGGGGCGTAGTCTCAATTGCTAAAGATGGTTACGGGAGCGAACAAAATGACGCGTTAGCCACAGCGAAGTTTGCTTTAATTACCTTTATTTCACTGAAGGATTAAAGAGTAATTTCCATATTACCTATAGATATGCTGTCGGAAGACACACTAGAGGAGTTTTTTGAAGCGGAGGGAGTAATGTCACGAAATGGCTTTTGCTGCCTTTGGCGTTTTGTTAGCTTGCAAGCTAACTATAGTTTGGTTAACGTTAGCCACAGAACCCACTGACAGACAGCGCCTGTTTTATGCTAGCATTAACAACAGTTCTGTTAAGCCTACAGGTGTCAGTTCTGACTACGTAAAGTCGGCGGTGGGCCAAATAATGCGGGGCATCAGCGTCAGAGCGGTGTTGTCTGTGTAGTATTGATGCTAAATGTCAGCGGTTGGCTAACGTTAGCGGTAGCTGACGTCGTTGGCGTTAAGGCAGCCCGTCTGATGTTACATAACGTTAGACAGCGGTGCTGTTTGCTGTCAGATCTCATTCAGCAACAACTTAGCAAACATATATAAACACAAAGCCTATCCTCTAAGCAGCAGCTAACCTCGGATAACTCGAAAGCTTCATATTTTTGCTAACTTCTGCTGTTTACCACCCACTCCGCTGACCGGTCCGGCTTACACGAATTTTTTGTTTTCATAACTTTTCTTTCATTTATACCGGAGTCGAGTGGCCGTGACAGCTAAAAAAAAAGGCAAAGGTATGCGTTTCATCTGAACTAATTTGATGAGCTTCCTTAAGTTACTCAATTGTCTGCACACATTTTGACTAGATTGGTGGTGAAGTGTCCATAAATCGTGGGTTTTCGTTGCACAGCTTTAGCACGCCAATAAAAACGCATTTGACTGTATCTGCGAAGGGAGACAGAATGAGGATGTGAAAACTGTAAACATAAATAAATACAACTTTAGGAACTTGCTTCTTTGCTATAGTAAACTAGAACCACACACAGTCATGTCAACGTATGTGACCTGTATTTACACGTATTTCATAAAACAAGAATTTGCGTTGGAAACTGAGGGGAATTTAGAAGCTGCATCAGTGTTTTTCGTGCATTTAAAAAAAAAAACCAAAAAAAAAAACTGAAACACATTAAAGAGGTTTTTGGGTAGAGCTTAAAAAAGATGGTTAGCTTTGTGGTGTATTTTTATTTTTTTAGTATTATTTTGTTTAGAAAATAAGCAAGAAAGAACATCGATGAAGTAACTCAGTCTTAGCCCTTGCTGTACTTGCATAGTAACGCCCAAAGGCCAATTTTTTTTAATTTTTTTTTTAAATTTTTAAGCCAGGAAAAACCCTGACACAGTTTGTCTGCCGAAGAGAGAAGTTGCTATATCCTGCTCAGCACAAGTCCTTGTCAGGATAAGAAATGTTTGCTTTGTGTTTATGTAAAAAGTCTTGTCTTGTATGATATTGGCTGGGCAGCAGATCTGAAAACCTATCAGGATTTTTAGGCACATGGTTGGAGAGGAACTTGTGCAATTTCCTGCTGTTTCTGACCTTTTGGTAAACAAAAGCCCTTTTGATACTCAAGTAAATTAAAACACCTTTTTTACAAATTAAAAAAACAATTTAAAATAGTGATAATTTTTATGTTTTTATCACAGTCTAGGTTTTTTGAGGGGGTTTTCTTGGGGGGGTAGAGTTTCATGTACTTGAGTGTAACTTGCATTTTTGGTCATAAGTAATGGGGACATGCACGATTCCTGTCAGAGCGGCAAAGCACACTTTTTTTTTTTTTTTCTTTTTTTTTTTTACCATTTATGGATGGATTGTGTTTACTGTTATAACACAAAGGATTGAGTGTCTACCCTTTGTGTTTGAAGTGCAGTGTCAAAACCGCTCAGTCGACTTAACTCCATCTTTTCCTTCCTTGTCAGATTTTTCTATGTGACGTTGGTACATGATGAAGCTGAGAGTGCGTAAAGCTCCTCAGCAGCCGAGCGTAGGCCATCAAACCCACCCGTCCCAGGCCAAAAGGAAACACTGTGAAGTGGAGCCATCGCCGGTGAGAGGTCGAGGCAAAATGCAGAAGAATGAGACAGGCCTGTTCTCCACTATCAAGAAATTCATTCGTGGAAATGCAGTCAAGGTAAGCACAGCTTTTTTTTTTTTTTGTTTTATGTGCTTCATTCTGTGCTTCATAGTACGGCGCAAGAACACACACAGCTACTTAAAAAAACAAACCAAAAAGCTGATAAAGGGAAGCTGTGTCACGCATGTAACTGTTAGTAGTGTTTTTAGCCATCGAAACAGCAGGTTTACAATTATTTTAAGTCTGACTCAAATTACTGATGTCCACACAAAAGTTAGATATTTTTGTCTTAGACTGCCGAAACCTCCTATAGGCTTCAGTGGGTTCGTTAATTTTTTCCACGTTGTTTAGTTTTACAGTTTCCACATAGTGCTAGTTTGCTTGGTTTTTATTTGTTTTTTTTAGTTTTCATTGTAAATTTTTGTTAATATAACACAGGTGATGAATGTCAGGGGCAAGATCTAAAAAGTTCAGAATAGGGATTATAATACAAGCACAGCGTTCATGCTATGCAGGCATGTCAGCCTTAATAAACACATACACTAATGCATCCTAAGGTGTATATTAGTTCTACACAGCCAGGTTTTCTTTGTGTCTGCTGGCTTAACAATACCTTAAACCCCAATCAGAGATAAACTTAAGCTTTCTGCTTGCACGCTCACGTAAAAGGGGCGGCGTTTGCCCACATCGTTTGACTCTTCTGCACAAAAATGGTTCGATTTAGCACCACTCATTCCAATCAGAGACATTTTACTCTGTAAAAAAACATGACAATATCACAGTAAAATGCAACACTGCTGCTTACAGGAATACAAGAAAATGCAATGCTGCAGAAAATCCCCAGATCTACTGAGTTCATGATCATTATTAGCATACTGTGGAGTAAAGTAAACATGTTAATATCTTTGCTGTTTTTTTTATTTCCGACCAAGCAGCCACACATTAGAGCTTGAAACCTTTAAAATGCATCTATTAAAGCATCAGAGGTTACTCTGTGTGTTTGACTCTGACTCTGACTCTGTCTCACAACCTAATAAATTAGACTTGGAAATCAGTTTAGTTTGCCACCAGATTAAAGTGAAATCAATTTTATTGATTGAATAGATATCCTGTTTGATAAACGGCCTAATAATGTAACCATAATCAGTTTTCTGGTCTGTGTTCTAGTAACTGAAGTTCCAGCAGTGTAAAACAGGTAGAACAGAATGTAAAAAAAAAAAACATGTAGACATTTTCTGCATCACCAGCTGCATGCAAATGCAGTGACAATGTCACACATTCATTTCAAAGGAGGGCTTCATTTAGTGGTGTTGGGACAGTTTGACTTAACAAGTTGCATTGAGTTGAGTGTTCTCCTTTTTCCTGTCAGTCAAAGCACTTTGCACACTCTGTTTTTACCCCTCAGCCATAAAAAGGTCCATGGGGTTTTGTTGTCTCCCTACTTGGCAGACAAAACTCTGTGTGTGGCATGTGCTCACGCAGGTTTGTGAAAGTGATAACTTGATAATGTGCCATTCATACCATAGGTGCATCTACTATGTTTGAATTTCAGTGATCTCAACCTCAAGGTCAGAGGTCACTGGGAGTTTGATTTATAAGTGCATCTACTAGGAAGCTGAGGGGTAGCACTGGCAGCTGCCAGTATTGTTATCATTGTTATGTCCTTAGAGGGGTACTACAAAGCAAGTTTAGTGGGTTAGTGAGGTATGTCAGTGCACTGACTTTTAACAGATCATCCTTCAGTTTTCTTCCATTTATTTGATTCATAGTGGTGAGGCAGACTTGAGGCTATCGTAGAGGTCATGGGGTAGAGATGGAGTGTACTCTCGACAGGTTGCCTGTCTATTGCAGGGTTGACCCACACAACCATTGACAGTCACACTCAAACCTGCAGCCAATTTGGAATCACCATTTAACCTAACATGAATGTTTTTGGATTGTGGGGGGAGGCTAGAGTACCCCGAGAGAGCCCACGCAGACACAGAAAAGGCCCCGGGCGGCCAGTGGATTCAAATCTAGAACCTTCTTGTTACGAGGTGGCAGTGCTAACCACTGAGCACCGTTCCGCCCCAGAACAGAAGTCACATTTTTAATCAAATGTCATCACATGCTTGTAAAACATCCACATTGAGAAATTAAAGATGCGCTTTCTGTGGTAATGTCATGGCAACTGCTTTCAGTGCTGCTAAATATATTTTGCATTGCAACATGTTAGCGATTTGCACACTGAAGAAGTTAAAGCTGTGGAAAAATGTCAATTAAGTACATTTGTAACTGTGTGTGTCGTTTCTTTTTAGGTGGAGCAGGATATTCCTGCCAAGCGGAGTCGTATTGATTGTAATCCCGACGGTGATCTCATTACTTCAACACCACAGACTAGAGGCCTCTCTAATAAATCCGTATCCAGAGTTTGCCGGAAAAGTCCAAATAAAGGTATGACAGACCAGTCTATAGAAGCTGACCATAACAATTCGCATATCTTTCATGTATATTCTGCAGTTTTATAGCTCTGTCTTAAGAACCCTAAAAATTTTACAATAGTGTCAACAAACTAAAACCATGTCCTTTTTCCCCCTCCTTTTTTTTTTCTTCTTTTCTTCAAAAGACACCATGACCTGCCATAGTAAACCAATTAAACCAAACGGTAAACTGGAGGCCCCCGTCGACTCAACGAGCAGCCCAACACGCACCACCCTCCTTGGAACCATCTTCTCCCCAGTCTTCAACTTTTTCTCACCAGCAACTAAAACTGGTAAGAAAGTCCACAAGTATTCTGTAGCCGATCCACAGGTAATTTAGGCTGAATTAATAAATAATAAATAAATGATAACAAACAATCATGCTGAAATATAAACTGAATGGTTTTAGGGTTTTTTTCTGAAGAACCAGCGATATATGACTGAAAGCCACATCTTATTTGTATTCCCTCTGTTAAGCCACTCCTGGCTCTGATTCTCCCGGCCAAGCCATGGAGGCAGAGGAAATCATGAAACAGCTGGACATCGAGCAGGCTGAAGAGATGCCGAGCAGCACTCTCACATCCACCCTCACATCCACCGAGGGCATCGCTCCGTGTCACACTGCTCCGATTTTACCACAGAGGCTCCACATTACCTCCGATACAACCATAGAAGAAGGAGAGATCGTCACTGAAACTGACATGCCCCCGTTAACAGGTACGACCACGCACGTTAGGCCTAATCCTCCTTGAATTTAAAACTTAATTCACATAAACAAGGACAACTTCACAGTAGAGGCTTGTTATTTCTCAGAATCATTGCATTTGAATTTCTCTTAAATCTTATGTGTCTCTGTCAGCTCCTGGGTGTATGCCAGATGGCAGCTATCCACACTCATTACCTGCAGTTCCAGCAGAACCCTCATATGATGAGGACTGGGAAGTTTTCGACCCGTAAGTTAATCAATTTTTTTTTTCTTTTTTTAAAACAAACTCTAAATTTAATATAAATCCTTTCAGTGTTAATTAAGTAAACATTAATAGACTTGGTGCTAATAGAATAAGTGCTGCATTGTTGTTAAATTTGAGCTTGCACTTTGCGCAGCAAACCCTGTCTTTGTTGAGTTTTGTGGTGTGATTCCACTTGAAATCACATTCAAGGTGACTTTGTATGCTGGTGTTGAGCTTGTTGTGAAACTTTCAGCCACCAGGTGGCAGCAAAACCACACTTTTAAGTCTGTGCATCACTCTGCATTTACTTCACTGGAGGATACTGTTTGCTCATCCCCGATTTCCCCCAGTGAAGATTAAATATTCTCTTTGTTTTCCTTTATTTTTTTTATCCAACATCTATAAAAGAAACAGTAAATAAGTTATATTACTATCAAAGGTTCAACTGGGACATTTAAATACTTGTGATTTTTGACTGTTGATATATTTCCTTTTGGTTTCTTTAAATTCGAGGTACTTCTTCATCAAGCACGTGCCTCCGCTGACAGAAGAGCAGTTAACACGCAAACCGGCGCTGCCTTTAAAAACACGCAGCACACCAGAGTTTTCTCTTGTCCTTGATCTGGTAAGCAGCAAAATGTCCCTTATGCTTTCATCTCAAAATAAAATAAAAAAAAAGACTCAAATTAAAGACAACAATAAAATAAAAATAATTTGTTTTTTTCTTCTCTTGCTTCCAGGATGAAACTCTGGTTCATTGTAGTTTGAATGAGCTCGAAGATGCAGCTCTGACATTCCCCGTGCTTTTTCAAGATGTAATATACCAGGTACAGGTTCAGCATCATTCCCCAGTTTAAGAGACTCACTTTTTATGGCTGTTCCTAAACCTTCTGTCTCTTGATCTATTTTTTCTTTTTTTTTTTTTAAACCTGCAGGTGTATGTTCGGTTGAGGCCCTTTTTCAGAGAGTTTCTCGAGCGCATGTCTCAGTTGTACGAGGTAAGAGGCATCTTTTGTTAGAGTGCATACGTTTGTTTAGTCTGGCCTCCTCTCAGATTCAGTATTAGTCATTTATTGCTGTCCATTAAAATTTCAGATTATTCTCTTCACTGCTTCAAAGAAGGTCTATGCTGACAAGTTGCTCAACATCCTGGATCCGAAAAAACAGTTAGTAAGGTCAGTGGGAACGTGCATCCAAAGATGAACTCTGCCTGCTTTGTAAGATGTCTGGTAGCTGTAGAGTAAGAGAGGAAATGAACAGGATACAAACCTGTATTCATTCCATCAGAGTTCACCAGCTTTATTCTGTAGTCATCCTTAGGAGAAGATCCAAGATGAACATTTAAAATATCGCTCTTGACACAGGAAAAAAAAAAAGGAACTTCCTTGATTTTTATACCAGGTGTACTATCCAGTATTCAAGTTCTTCGTGTTTCCTTTTCCAGTAAAACTAACAGCAGGTTTTCTTTACTGGAAAAGCCATAAAGCTCCTCCCCCTTCCTGGTTGTGTTGATTTTGTAAACAAATCCTTTGAAGATTTGTGTTTGGACTTCTCAGCAAGCTCCGTTGTTGTTTAGAAGAGGTTCAGTTTATCAGGCAACCAGCTTGGTTGTGTGTCACTCCTAAGCAGAGCCTATGCACAGCTCTGGAGAGTCATGAGGGGGAAAAAATCAGTATTCCCCAACTAGTAAGGCTTCTGGCTGTTTCGTGTATCTGAACGGCAGCAAAACTTTGAGCTCCGATCTTTACATCCTCTAATTGCACCTACACCGCAGCTAAAGCCACTCTTTTATTAGCACTTGCTCCGACCCAGCCAGTCAGGATGCTGATTAAACAAGGACCTAAACCTAAAAAAGCCAGAAAGGATGTATCAGATGACGATGTTAGCAACGAACTCCAAACCGAGAAGATGGAAGAAGCTAGCGCCCAACAGACCAAGACTAGTGTTCTGACTGCAATTGAGTTGCAAGTGATTATTGGGGTTGCTGGTAGTCGCTGGAAAAACAGTTGCTTAAGGTCCAGTCACACAGGTTTGCAGAGTGGTTAGTAACTCCCTGGCAACAACCTGTTGCTAGCATAAATGTGCATTCCCCAACTGATTGGCAAAACCCTCTTTGTGATTGCTTTGGCAGCTGCAGTTGTAGTTTGCATGGAAGTTATGGACCTCTCTACAAATGCTGTTCAGCAGCTCTGCTGGCTGTAGTGAAGCTGTGAAAAGTGTAACACAAACCAGAAATTGAGATCATGTTGCCTTCAAAATAAAAGTTTGAAGGCAATGTTGCCTGTAGCACTGAGCCACAAATCATATTTTAAAGACTTTCTCCAATTCTAGTTAGTGTTGCACTTTTCACCATTTTGCTATTGCTGGACTTGCTTGGACTAAATCTCTTTTTTGCAAATATTATGTATCAAAATAGTGTCTTGTCAATCACGAGTTGTTAGCCAGTAAGCATGCAGTTTCCCAGTCATACCCACCTTGCATTGGTATTTTGGCAAACTGATGGTGGGTGTCATTCATTTATTTATTTATGATTAATATTTGAAGGTCATCACTTGCACATAAACATGCAGCTTATATCATTTTTCTCACTCATTCAAGCACAACCAGCATTACTGATTTGGTCCTCTCAGCGTGTCCAGTGTTTCATGAATATATTATTCTGAAAGCACCATTCACTCCCTTTTCATTGTTTCAAACAAACCAATCTGAAATGCCTGTCGGGACGCTTGCATTTGTTTTTGGGGTTTTTTGGGGTTTTTTTTTTCATGAAACATTTATTAATTTCTTTTCCTTCTGTCACCTTACCGCCAACCTCGGGACAAATGCACAGTGTAAATCATTTGACCCTTTGAATTTTTCTGTAAGCATCATTAACTTCACCAGAGCTCTTCTTCCTTTGGTGTTATTTTCTCGGAATAAATCTGTCATGCTGCATTTTTCTTTTTTGCTTTCTTTCTTTTAGACATAGACTATTTCGTGAGCACTGTGTGTGCGTTCAAGGAAATTACATTAAAGACCTAAACATTCTCGGGCGGGATCTTTCCAAAACTGTAATAATCGACAACTCACCCCAAGCCTTTGCTTATCAGGTAAAGTTCTTACACCAGAAATTATTTTATTATTAGTTGTTTATTTGTTTTTTGTTTTTTTTAAATGAATGAATTCATTTTAAACTGCACTTTTATCCATGATTTTGTGTCACATTGCTCTAAACACGCGTTTTTGTTTCTTTCAGCTTTCCAATGGAATCCCCATTGAGAGCTGGTTTGTGGATAGAAATGACAACGAGCTTCTAAAGCTTATTCCTTTCCTCGAGAAACTTGTGGAGCTGGTATGTACTTGGACTTGTAAATATTTGCATCTGTGCATTCACACCAGTGGAAAATAACCACAGCTGGCAGTCTGCTGTCACTGTTCCACCCACTCTTCACCACACGCAGAGTTAGCTGTGTAATAAACTTACCAGTTTTATATTTAGTGTTGCTAATAGAGAACATATAAACAAATATGTGTAAATTATTTAAACAAACCAGTTAAGTTTCTTACTTTGCTACTGATTCATTTAACTGAGTTTCAGTCTGTATATCTGCATTGGTTCATGGTTTGAAAACCACTGCACTGTACCAACAAAATGCTGCATATGGCTGCTGAAATCGCAAATTTTGATTGGCTAGAAAGCTGTAGTCTAACTCTTGGTTAGATAACAGCTGTCAGTCAGCTGTCAATGGCTTAATTTGGTGCCAGGTTTAGTTTTGTGACCAATGCATTTAACCACAAAAAAGGGAAGTGTCAACTCAGTCAACAACGCTCACATTTTAATATTAGATTTTTTTTCAAAGCTTTGTAAGTGTATAAACCCAGTCAGCAAAGAGAAGGTGGTCTGAGAGGAAGTGCAACCAAAAAAGAGCAGAAAGTAAAATGGTGCAGAGAAGTTTTAGGTAATGTGAGTAAAGCAGAGGAAGACGGACGTGAGAGGCAAACATTGCTATTAACACAGCACTGTGTAACATTAACTCTGCTGGATTGACATGCTCAGTAATATCATGATTAGAGCTGGGCAATAAAACGATAACATTATCATGCAAAAGGTTTACTCAATAGTGATATCAAACATGGTCGGTATAAAATCGATAGAGCTCACTCCATCCATGTTTTGACGGACAACACAAAAGGCCATTGACAATAAGTAGTGCCAAGACAGTCATGTGGGTAGAATAACATCAAAGCCACACAGGTTGGGTTGACGTACACGGGGTAGGAGAGACAGCCGGCAGCAGCACATGAGCTTATATTTGGGCTGCTACACGCATTGCGCTAAAAGCTCGGGCAAGGTAAAAGACGACATGGCAACAGAAAATGAAAACTCAGAACAGAGTAGTGTGCGCTCCAACACTGCAAACTGTGTTGAAAGCAGGTTTCCACAAAGGCCAGGTGACAAGGCATGATGCCAGTAAGCAGAGTCGAAAATGTCAGATTTAAGAAGCTGATTAGAGAAACTGAGCCTGTTACCAACTTCGTGGCTATAAACGTTTCTCTCAGACGACTTTATCCTGCTACATGTGGAGAGAAGAGGGAGAGATGAACAGCTTTTTACTACCACAGCGGATTAGTGGTGGAACGAGTCACACATCTGATCCATGACTGAGGTCTAAGGAGCTTGGAAAGAAAAAAGTGTCTGGACTTCTTTAAGTTGCTTGAAGACGTTTCACCTAGCCCCACCTTATCCTGTAATTTACTGAGGTCAGATGGCCCAGGCTGTGAGTGGGCATTAAAGCGTCTGGCGTCTCATTAGGGGGTCCATTGTCCCTCTTCAGGGGGACACTCCCACAGGGCTTAAATCTGGGACTCTCCACCATTTGACCCTAGAACTGAAGAAGCTTCTTGGATGAGAGGTGAAACGTCTTCAAGCAACTTAAAGAACTCCAGACGCTTTTTTCTTTCCAAGGTCCTTAGACTACAATGACCTGGATGACTGAGAAGCTTCACAGACATCCATGACTGAGACTCCCATTGATACAAAAGTAGAACACAATTGAGTGTTAGTTTTGCTTATGTTCTCCTTTTATGTATATTTGAAAGTTTTTAAAAATTTGTACTGATATGTTTAGTATTTTCTGTTTGTGGAGTTAAAATGCTTTACCTCTATACTGTATTTATTAAATTTTTTGTTGTAATAGCTGCTTTATTTTTTTGGACCTGACCAAAGAATTTAGTGTTGCAGTTCGTTTTTGTTCTTCTGTAACACTTGAAGGTTTTTCCTTGTCAGAAAACCCATGTCACATATTTAAAATACAATTGCACAATGTAGCAGCGCATTTATCATGTTCAACGGCTCAACCGTAAATTTTAACATCTCATTTTGGTGTAAAAGGGAACCTTTGAACTTTACGGAAGTAGGGATTTTAATTTTAACGTGATATCAGTATCAACTGAAAATATTAGCAGCCCAGCTCTAAACACATTGCATTTAGTGAAAGTTTGTCTTTACTTGTTTCTCGTGCAGAGAAGAAGACATCCTGAATGTGTGATCAAAATGAAATTTTAATAATTTACAGTTTTTAAATCAGTCTCACCTTGTCTGTCTCGTCCCAGAATGAAGACGTCAGACCGCACATCCGAGAGCGGTTTCGTTTGCACGACCTCCTCCCTCCAGACTGAGGTGCTAATGTTCATTTACAAGATCGCAGTGGAAGAAGGAAAAAAAACAAACGGACTCATAGAAGGATGTCTTCAGTGGATTCAGCTCTGAATGGCAGTGTTACATACACAACATTGCCATTATTATAATTTTTTTAAGTCGTACAAAAAAAAAAGAAAAAATGAAAATTATGCTCGAGTCCACAAAAAAAGTCCTGGATGTTTCTCCACACACACGCACACACACACACACGCACACACAGTGAAGGCAGACTCAGAGCAGAGGTTTCTTAGCTCACTTGTTTTCAGTGCGACCTTGCAGATGGCCTCCTGGAAGGTATTTTGTCATTTGACAAAACTGAATGTCACAGTGTTGGATTACAAGGACATTGTTGGTTTCCTCCTGACCTCCAGTGGCCAGTCAAACCTGTAAAATATTCACTCTATTTGCCTGTAAATATATGTACATAATTGTTTTGTTTTTTTGTTTGTTTGTTTTTCTCTGAGGTTTTTAAGTCCTTTTAGTTTCACTTCAGATTTTAGTATGTACTCTGACTCGGTTGCTTTTTTCTTTTTTAACTGATAAAATGTTGTTTTGTTTGAACTTGTTGATAAGCAGCTGCTTTTCTGTTGTATGCCTGCATAATTCCTGTGATGCTTTACTCCATTACATGCAGTCGTCTCTTATAAGGTGCAGTTTTAAAAAAAAAAAAAAAGAAGAAGAAGAAGAAAAGAAATGAGTGTCTTTGGGAGGAAAAATTTTTCTGAAATAATATTTTAAAGCTATGAAATGTAAGATAGACTAGGGTCTCAAATGAATACCAACCCATAATGGCAGAATCTTAATTTTGGAGATTTTTATTTAAGAGTCCGCTTCTGGTTGCGACATTTTGATCGTCCTCTTTGACAGGAGGGGTGGGTGGGAGGGTGGGGTTCAGGCATCTTGCACTTTGACATCCAGCCCTTTGTAAGTTGATGTAAACTCTTGTCACTTTTCTACACAGATGTGTATCGCCTAAATTTGTTATGTGGGGGAAAAATGAAATTGTAGCACCAGCAAATTGCCAACATGTTTGCTTTGAATCTTCTTTTCCAAGACGTCTTGTATGTGGGATCTTTGATGTAGGAGTCACGAGTTTTATTGACTTATTGAATGATCACTCCTGGTGTATTCAGTGTTACTCAATGGTTTCCTTGAAAATAAATACATTTTTATACGACACAAGGCTTCCTAGCAGTAACTGAGATTTTAGTTTGTTCAGCAACACTTTTTTTTAAAGATTTATTTTTAAAGTGAAGACAGCTTGCAGGATTATGCAAATTGATACAGAGGTGGACGAGTGAATGTGGAGATGCTCCTCTGGGATCAGTGCAACAGGAAAGAGGAGCAGGAGTTCTTTGGTTTGCTTTTTCTGATCAAAGCATCATTTTGATACTTAAAACTTTTTTCTTTTTTTTAATTTAAACTTTATTTTGTTTCCTAGACCTCATCAGATGACATAACCTTCAATGTTTTTGAAGGTTATGGGGACTAGACGGGGCATATTTATCCTATATGGGCTTCTCTCCTTTGGCTATGTCAACGACTAAGCAGTAGGACATGAGGACTAATGTGTAAAAAGATTTAATTGAATAATTAAAATTAAGTGAGAGAATAGCAGCTAACGTTAGCTAGCTGGCGTATTATTTAAAGAGGAAGAATAAAATTATTAGTATTATTAAAAATAATAAACCTGTGGCTCTCTTTCACTTTTGTCCTGTCTTCCTCCCCTCGTCCCCAACTGGTCTCTCAGATGGCCACCCCTCCCCGATCCTGGTTCTGCCAGAGGTTTCTTATTGTTAGAAGGGATTTTTTTTTTTTCCTTCCCACTGTCTCCAAATGCTTGCTCATAGGGGGGTCATCTGATTGCTGGGGTTTTATCTGCATTACTGTAGGGTCTTTACCTTCCTTTTGTAATGCACCTTGTGTGCATTATGTCTAGCCTCTTCATATTTTTTTTAATTGTAGTTTTATCTTCCTTTATTAAATTGTTTCTCTGCACTCAGTAAACCTGGACGTGTTTCCATTTCGCTATGTTTCTCGTTTGTGGACCATCATACTAACAGTTCGTATGGATCCAAATGAACATAGAGCATATTAAGAGCCAAAGCTAAAGAAATCCTTTTCTGTCCTCCAGGATTTTACACAGAACATTTCCTCAAAGTAAAGTCATTAAATATCTCTTGTGGCTGGGGTTATTGTGGGCCTTTTTTTTCATTCAAAAATTGAATAAAAAGTAATGCAAAACGGGTTTAATATCCAAAGCGGCTAATTTTAATATGTTAACTGCAGCATAAACTACAATAACACAAAACAATTTACCTTTTTGTGACTTGCCGAGGACTAAGTATGTTTCTGCAGCAGTTTGTCCTACTTTTAAGCAGATGTTTCCCTCTTCAAAAGGAAAGAAATGACATACAGCAGCTGCAATGTCAACTGACAGACACCCAGTGAGTGCGGCCATATTTTACTGGCATGCACACAACCTGCGAGATTTTTCATTCAGCTAAGAACCTTGTGAGGCGTCCGGATGAGATAACCTGCTGATTTGTTAAACCTTTTGTTCTTTTGGGAAATGGGACATTATCTGATTACAGGTGCACACCGAATTGCCCCTTTCAGAGGTCATGTGACTCCGAATTCACCTTCATCCGAGTTTATCTAACAATGTTCGGACGGAAGACTTGTTTCAAAACAAAATCGCACTGTTGATAGCGTGGAGATAAGACGTGGGGATAATTAACCGTATATTTTAGACTAAATCCATCCATCTATTGGCTGGTGGTGGTGGGAGGAGGTTGTGGCTCTTAAACTACGAAGCATGTGGTGTGACAATGCCGGGGTGCCCGGGGATATAAAAGGTGCAGACAGGCGCTCTCCCCTCAGGATAACGTCAGGTCTATCAACGATGCGGATGCTGCTATTTCTCAGTGCGCTGTTGGGGGTGTTCGGGTTGGAGAAAGCGTCCCCCGTGGACACCCAGCAGCTTCGGGCCCTTCAGTGCCCGCCCTGCGAGCGGATACACTGCTCTTCCCGGCGGGCGCTGAAGCTCCAGTGTAAAGGGGGCGTGACGACGGGTGTCTGCGGATGCTGCCCCGTGTGCGCCAAGACGGAGGGGGAGACCTGCGGGGGGACGTGGGACTACCTGGGGAAGTGCGACGAGGGGCTGGTGTGCGTTTTTCAGGACTCGGCAGCTGCCAAACCAGACGCAGAACGCAAAGGGATCTGCAAAGCAGGTGAGATTGTAACCATTACTCTAAAATGATGACAAGCAGCCACTGCGCATCAGATCCACGGGTGATGCTTTAATCACTCGTGAAATGCAATAGTGGGGAAATGAAAAGTTTTACAGCAGCACAAAAAAGTTATCGAGTTGTTCTGATTTATTCACATGTACAGAAACCATCATGCTAATTAAAAGAAGGCTCTGTAAGCAAGAATGCAATATTTAACTCTTCCTTCTGGAAATAAAGTTGGCGGGAACTACAAAGGCGCTAAAATCTTCTCTAAACGCGTAAAATGCACTTGGTGAGATTCTTTGACTGTAAGTCTGTGTAGTGGGAATGGTGCTGGTGCGGTAAAATCTGGTTTATGAGCTGTGAAGACTGATAGTGTGGTCAAGGCTTCCTTTGAATCAAAGGTTCCTCAGCCATAATTACTCATCTTATCTGTCCCCGATGAAAAGAAGTGTCACCGTTATCAATACGATATCAGACCTTTTACAGTTTTCCTGTCTTTTTTTAAAGTCTGACTCCACAATGCGGGACTCTCATTCGTAATTTCTTTAAATCTGTGCAGTGATTGAACAGCTGGATGCAGAGAGCTGCCAACCAGAGTGCACCAAGGAGTACTGCCAGGCCAACCCCTCTGCAATCTGCTCTGCCAGGTGAGCCCCCTCTCCATCCTCTTAATGCCACGTTGTTTTTGTTGTTTTTAGCAATAATCAGAATTTCCTCGTCTGTAGGTCTACATCTCTGCAGAATAAAGAGTGCCAGGGCTCCTGCCAGCACACGTCCTGCTCCAGCTGTCTGCTGCTGAAGCGTCCATCGTGCTCTCAGACCTGCGCCCCGTCCGATTCCACCTGTCTGCAACACTTTGGGAAGTGTGTGCACAATCACCTGACTGCACCTCACAGTCCCATATGCCACAACAACCTCCAGGTAAGGAAAAACAATAATAATAAAAACCAAACTTTTCCCTGTTTTTTCTTTTTTTTTCTTCATTGCGCTCTGAATCCAACACGGTCTTTTTTTCTCTTTGCAGAGTAACTGCGAGGGGCATTTTGTGTGCTTGATCCCGGACTGTCCGAGCTCATCCAGCTAAGAAGAAACCAAGAGGAACACTTGTAGCAAAATGTGAAGAAAGGCAGCTATGTTTAAACCCTGTGAATATCTCAAAACTACTTAATCAACAATTACTTTTCGCCCCCTGCAATTTAAATCAAGATTAAAACCTTCTACTTTTTTAAATTCTATACCATCATGTATTGACTTTGCTCTATTTATTTATGGGGATTACCAGGCTGGATCTGCACTACTCTAGCTGTTAATTAATGCTGTCCAGTGATGTGCATTGCTTTATATGACGTTAGACAGTTGGCATAATCACTGTTTGTTTTTACGTGTTTTCTTGTATCTTATATGAACTTGTGTGTCACCATAAGTGTTTAATTCATGTACCACAACATGAAAACCTACCTGCTAAGTAAACATATGTCAGATTCTCTCTGTCACCTGTGTGTCAATTATTTAATTAGATCTCAAATTACTGGATATCATTACCAGTGATTGAATATTCTAATCCATATTCTTACAGTTTCAGCTATAAAATACAAATGCAGTAAACACATTATTTATAAAACACAAACTAACACAATACTTTACAAACAACCTGCAGTTTTTGGCCAGACCAGTAAATCCACTGCATAAAAAGAGCCCACAAACATGTGATAGATCTGTATCAGTCAGTCTACTGCCATAAAATATACTGACCAGCCACTTTATTAGGTACACTATACTAATACTGCTTTGGACCCACTTTTAGTTAATACCAATTTAATTCTTTATAGCACAGATTTGACAAGATGCTGCAATTATTCCTGAACTCATTGTCATGCTCTTAAGCAGTTTGAGATGATGTGAGGTTTCTGAAATGGAGCTTTATTATGTTGGAAAGAGCCATCAGGAGATTGGTGCACTGTGATTATAAAGGGATGGACATGAGCAGCAGGAGTACCTGGTACGCTATGGCATTTAAAAATGCTCAAAGTGTGCTGAGAAAACATCAAATCACCACCAGCTTCAACTGTTGATCCAACTCAGGATGGATTCATGATTCATTTGTGCAGTTTATGCCAAATTTTGACCCCACCATATGAGCGCTGAGATACTCAGAGCAAATTCACTTCCTCCTTCTAACGCTTGATTTGAACTTTAGCAGGTCATCTTGACCAAGCAGGGTAAAGACAACCTGCTCCATGTGGTTGGTGTCATGTGATTGGCTGATTAGATATTGGTGTTAACGAGCAGCTGAACAAGTATACCTAATGAAGTAGGCAATGAATGTACATTGCAATCAACAGATAAAAGCAAAAATAACAACAAAAAGAGATTTTACTTCTTTATCAAACAAGTTTCTGAGGTGTTTGAATGCTTTCCACACCTTTTCACTTGTGTGTAGCAATGCTTGCAGCAAGGCATCATGTATAGCAAAACATTTTATATAAGACATCATTATTTTCCTGCTTTGCAAAACCATCCAGTGGACTGTGTTGAACGTTTAAATCACGCTTAAAAACTCGCCTGTTCCATCTAGCTTTTGAAGCAAATTAGTTTGGACTTCCACCTGGTCTGCATTTGTGCTATGTAACTGTAACTGTCACTGTAACTATAATTGTTTTAACTGTTTTTGTTGCCTTTTGTTGTAATCTGCTTGGCTACCTTGTAGGAAGCACTTTGATGGACACTGACCTTTTTAAATGTGCTATAGAAATATAATATTGATTGATTGATTGTACTCTCTGACAGGTCTGCTCTGGCATCGATCTGTAAGTGAGGGTTTTGGAGTTTTGGAGCAAATGTTGGCAAAGATAACAAACATCATACCTGACTGCAGACCTGCCTCAAGTTCAGTCCTGCACAATACACGTCTTTTACAGGGAAATATTAAATTGTTAATGCATGAATTTTTTTTATGAAGAAAACAAAGTGTGAGGCACAAACATTTAGTGGAATAATACAGATTCCCTTTCTTCTGATTGCTTCTCATTTTGGGAGTTTTTTCCTGATAAACAAGTTGAGCTCCCTCTACGGCTGCCGCCCCCCTCACAGTTGATGGTTATTGAATAACAGACAGTTTATGAGGCAGCAATAATGAAGCCTGTACATAAAGGGAATAAAGTGTGGACCAACAATGGGCAGTTTGTTCTGTGGCCTTCAAATGTGAGCCATTTCTGATGAACAGAAGCAGTTTATCTGAAGGATTTCGCAAGACGGGAATGGTTTTTAAACCAAAACAATGGCCTGCAATGTCTTTCATCTTCTTTCAAACTTGTTAGTAAGCTGCATCCGTGATGTAACGAGACATCGGAATAATATCTGATGTTTAATTAAAGTACAGAGATTTGTGCAGCATAACAAGTACACCTGAGGAAACGAAAACTAAGACTGAAAGCACTGTGCCATCGGTTATTTATGAGTAAATGAAATTATTTATTGACACAAAGTGTTCTCCTGGTTGTCTTCATTTCTTAATGAGAACCCTGATTTAAGCTAAAGTCTTGCTTTACATCGTTGCTCCACAAAACCAAACAAAAAAATTCTCTTTTGCGCGTTTCTCGGGCTGTTAATACACACACATCAGCACATTGGGTATCTATTAGGAAAACAGGATCGGTCACCAAAGCAGGCCGCCTGTGTTATCAAACCCATATATCACTCTCACTTTTTTCTTACTGATAAAGTACCACAGTTAAAAGAGGACTGTCTGTGTGCCAGCAGTAATAAATTTGCCCCTGTTAGAGGTAACCCATGTTTGAATGCAACACAAAAAGCTGAGAACAATAGAAACGACGCACTGTTCGAAAGAGGTGCCTCGCACTGTAAACACTGTTTACATTAGAGATGTTAGTATTTCAAATTCATTTTAACCTGATGCTTTAACACTTTTTTTATGCTGTATGGAAAAAAAAGCATGTGCACTGTGAAAGATTTTGAGCCACCCCTCACTTTTTTATATTTTGTTATCAATATGGGACATAAGTGCAATCATTTATCAAAATGTGCAAAAATACATAGATGTACAGCACCAAGACACAGGGAATAAAAGTCATTATTTCCTGGGCCACCTTTATAGTTAGCTCAGTCCATGACTGATAGTGCTTTATTGTACGTTTTTCTATCCAGGTGCGCTGTTACTGCAGTGGCACTGCGTTTGTGATCGATGTCATGCTGAAGAAATGAGACACACTCCAGATGGTGGATCAAATCTGGTTTCAATTTAGAAATTTTAACAAGACCTCCAACAACACTGGCTGAAATGCAGCCGTGACAGAGCCGCTGCCGTGTCTTACAGATAGCTGAAACTCACGGTTGTACCTTTCTACTGACCTCCATACATACTGACAATGATTTGAACCAAGCCGCTGATTTTCAGTCCACCTCTTGTGTAATTTAACGTCCCCGTTTTCCTTCCTTCAGAATGGCCTCATGACAGCCAACCTTCCACTGAGAGTATTTCTGATCAGGCTTCAATGAACAGTAGATGGATCAGCTGAAGGGCCAGTTGCATCTCTCAGATCCTGTGTCTGGTCTTTGCTGGAATTGTTTCATATTTCTTAAGGACATGACTCTCAGATACTGTTCATCTGCATTAGAGGGTTTGTTTGTTTGTTTTTTAGGTCTGCCACTTCTTCTTTTGTCATCCACATCTCCAGTTTCCTCAAATTTTTAAGAACATATATCGAAAGATTCCAAGTTTTTAGCTACTGTAGACATGAAACTGTCATTCCACGAGTTAGGTACCTTTTTTTTAATGTTTTGATGATTCAGAGATCAGTGGTTTTAGATGACAACCCTGAATATCTACTGATCCATACTACAACGCCGCAGTCCCCAAAACCGAATGTATACATTAAAATAAAAACCACTATATTTGATCTACACTTAAAAACAAAAGATTTAAAAACATCCCAATTTATTAATTTCCAAAATACAGACAATGACAATCTTAAGAATTTAAAAGTGGAATTTCAGTTTATCATTAAGGCCAGAAAAACTGATTAGTGATAATAATGGCTCAGTTAACGAGGAGTTCGCTGCACATCAAACCAGAGAGAGAAAATCAAAACACACTGATTATTTAAACAGGATGATCTCCATCGTTGTGTCCTCGGAGGACTGAAACAACACAGTAACAGAGATTAACTATAAAACTGATTATTTACTGAATCATTCAAACTCAAGGAGCAACACTGCAATTGTCTTAAAATCAACAAAGATCTTCATACAGATTTCATTAAAATCAATATATAACAAGATTCCCATCTGAAACGATATGTTATCTTGCACTTACAGTAATGATGACTATATTACATTACATATTGCAAACAAAGCAAAGAACTATAAGAGAAAACAGTAGAAAGGTGCATAAAACTCTTCTTCTCATGCCTTCAGCCAACATCTTGGCAGGAAGGCACTGTGGATTAGAAACATCCATGCCATGTGTCCTGTTGTCGTTTCACCTGAATAGTCTGTTCCAAAAGGATACAAAGGTGTTGGAGTTTAAGGCACCGATGAATACAAGCAGCAGAAGGTAGAGACTCATCATGATGGCAAAATGGTGTCTGAGGAGCCACGAGCGGCTGCGGGAATGTCTGAGGAAGAAAAACAGAAAAGCACGGTGACCATCAGCACAGAAGAGCGAGCTATCAAACCTCGGGATGAAAACAAGTAAACATTTTCATTTTCTTTCATGCTATTGATTATTTATCTGTCAGTTCTCTTAACCACTCATTAAATGAGGGTCACAGCGGAGCTGGAGCCAATCTGACATTGGGCAAGAGGTAAAGTACACCTTGGATCTGGACCCTGTTTTATTTTATTTTATTTTATTTCAAGTGGCTACTCGCGTCCATCCAGCTCTGGGTTTAAGAAGAGATGCCTACACCACTCCTGGTCCAGCCACCTCCTCTAGCTCTGTGGCATTCCCAAGACAGCCAATAGAAAAAATACTGCCAGAATGTCCTGGGTCCATCCTGGGATCGCCTCCTGGGTAGACATGCCTGAAACACCTCACATAGGAGGCACCCAGGAAGCATCCACCACATCAACTGGAGGAGTAGCAGCTCTACACTGAAGTTCACTCTAAGGCCAAGCCCAGATACTCTTCAAAGGAAAGTTGTCTCTACTCAACACTATACTCTCTTTTATTTAATCTGAATTAGTAAATGAATGAGTAAAATAGATAAAAACAAGTTTAAAAAATTGTATTCTGCTTCTCTTCTTTGCTCTTAGTGGGCTGTAATCAGATTACTGAGACTGCGTGCTGGAGGACATTCAAATAAATGTGACCTTTCCACAACTTTCACATTGAATTTCTGATTTGTCAGCCAATCCTGTTCTGTATGAAAGCATTTTTAGGTCTAATGTTGCCTATTCACCAGTACACAAAAGCAAACTGCATCATTTGTCCCAGAAAAGTCTTACCTGGACAGGTGCCTCTGCTGAGAGTAAACAAGCAGGTACTTGACTCGTAAAAGCTGATTATTGGTGACTACAAAGTATTTATGTGGTACATCCCCTCCTTCACTGTTCTTTGCCCTCGAGCGCTGGCGGTCTACAACTTCAGAATCTGAAATGAAAAATGAGCGGAAGGCTTTAATAGGTTCTGATTTAAAGAGCAATAAGCAGGTAGAACATTCCTGGAAAGATTTATGCAGTTACTGAGTGTTTTGAGAGGCATAAAGGTCCGAAATAAATTCAAGACAAAGTGTAGGCCACTTTTTTTTTACCCACAACGTGTCATATTACATCATATAAGAGCATTATCGCTGCCACGAGTACTCTCTGCAGTACTTTGTGACTCCCTGAATTGGTATTTTTTGGCAACAGTGAATTTTTCTGTTTCCCTAACTCTAGCCTGTCTGGACATTAAGTCCTCACTCTTCCTGATAAGTGGAGGTCAGCTGTGAATCAGGAGAGCAGATTGCATGCATACTCCAGTGGGCTGGTCCAAGTGTCCCTGTCCAAGATACTGGACAAAGTGCATCCACGTGAGTGTTTGTAAGAGGTAAAAAGTGCTTAAAAGACAAGAGAATAAAGCAGTGCATTAATGTGTGTGTGAATGAATGAAAGTGACTTGTAAGTGTTTTGAGGGCTAAGTTAGAGTAAATGGAAAAAGTGTACTCCGGGTCAGGGACAGGTTCCTGCCCCAAGTTGGAGGAGTTTGGTCTTGTTCATGAGTGACGGGAGAAGGAAGCGGTAGATCGACAGACGGATTGGTGCAGTGTACTGGTCTGTTGTGGTGAAGAGAGAGCTGAGTGTAAAAGCGAAGCTCTCAATTTACCAGTTGATCTACGTCCCTACCCTCACCTATGGTCACGAGCTGTGGGTAGTGACCGAAAGAACGAGATCGCGAATACAAGAGGTGGATATGGGCTTCCTCTGAAGGGTGGCTGGCCTCTCCCTTAGACATAGGTTGATAAGTTCGGCCATTCGGGAGGGGCTTAGAGTAGAGCCGCTGCTCCTCCACATTGAAAGGAGCCAGTTGAGGTGGTTCGGGCATCTGACAAGGATGCCTCCTGGGCGCCTCCTGGGTGAGGTGTCCTGGGCATGTCCCACTGGGAAGAGGCCCCAGGGCAGACCCAGGACACACTGGAGAGATTATATCCCTCGGCTGGCCTGGGAACGCCTTGGTGTTCCTCTGGACAAGCTGGAGGAGGTGGCTGGGGAGAGGGAGGTCTGGGCTTCTCTGCTTGGGCTGCCGCCTCCACGACCCGACCCCAGATAAGCGGAAGAAAATGGATGGATGGATGGATGGATGGATGGAAGTGTATATAGGTATTTAAGCAATAAAAGTACCTTGTTTTAACCAAGTTAGCACAGGAGCCTTGGTGGATCTTATGCAAGCAAAGAGACTTAAAAACATCACTGTGCATCGTCTACATGATCATTAGTGCAGGCTTGGTACCCACAGCTGTTTTGGTCCCATCAGCACCACCCAGATCCCCATCACCTTTCTCTTTCTCCATCTTATGCTGGCTGATCGTTAGGTATTATTATCTGCTATGTGAAGTATCACGACTCAAGTATCAAACAACAAATACTAATTCTGTTACAGCCTTGTTACATGACGTGTCATTCGAAGTTATCCCTATCTAACATCACTCACCCATCAAGTCCCTCGCCCATTTCTGCTCTGGTTCTGCTCACTCCACCGAATTATGTCTCCCATTATTTGCTCTGTTCCTTTTCTCTTCCCAGTCTCTCTGATTCACTCTTATTTAAAAACTGTGACCCGTCATATATGTACAAATGCACACATTTTTGACCTCTTTACTCCATATGTCTTATTGCTAATTGTTGACAGCTCAGGTGTTTTCATAAACTGTCACTTTTTTGTTGCCTCCTCATAGCTTTGGAATCCATGTTGAAGACATACTGCTTTTACCCGACTGTTAAACATACCTTTTTTCTTCACCTGGCATTTAACATCTGGATGATCAATGACTTCACACAAGGCGACACAGCTCAGCAGTGGACCTAGAATGCTTTCTCTCCAGCCGCTGCTGTGGGGACTGTAGAGGACAGCCATACTGAGGTCACTAGTGAGGTAGGTCCCCTCTCCAAACACCGAGTTCTGCAATGAAAAATGTCCATGTAAGCCCAATGTATCACTCTGATTTACACTCCAGCCCTTCAGCATCCTCTTAAACTTGCCTTGCTCCTCATGATCTGTAAAAAAACAATTTTTTAAATAAGGTTTCGGTACACTGACCTTGTTGAGGTGACAGTGTAGGCCGTTGTGAATAATCGAATGAAAGTTCTCCAAGCGGCTCCCGTGGAAAGCATAGAAAACATCTCGTCCTTCCCTCGTCCTCTCAAACCTCGCGTTCATCTGATCAGAGTACTCCAGCTCAAAGAGGAAGTCTGGCACGGGTGCAGACATCCCTTCATTTTCCGTCAGGCTGCAGAGTTTGGCGTACTAGTGAAGATCGGAGAAACACGCTTGAGCAAAGAAGAAAGCTGTGCAAGTTTGTGGTTTATCTCTCTATGCCTGTAACATACCTCTTCCTTCTGTAGTGTCTTTACAGCAAAGCTCTTTGAAGACAGAATCCAGTGTGCGAGGGCCAAATGATGATCTGCTTCTCCAGGTCGTAGTCTCACCAGCTCTCTCACACCAGGCAACGAGTTCACATCTGCCAGCTGGAGAAGGAAAAACTCCTTTCTTTTATCATATTACCACAAACAGATTCAAATGTCTCTTTTACACACGTCTCTCAAAGTGAGAAGACACCAAAGACATGAAATGATCACAAATTCATCTATGAGTAATAATTGGCATGAAGCTACCATTAACAGCACATCACTGCCACCGAGTGGATATATATCATGTTACATTTGATCAGTTCTCTCAATTATCTTAGCAGACCATATCGCAACTGAAAATAAACAATTCTTGTTTCTTCCCACTCATTCAACACAGGATCATAGGTCAGCCTATATGAGTGGTAGTGGATTTGAGAGTTGATACCGATTACTTGCTGGGAATTTTTCTGAAGTAGCTACATTTTATGTTCTACTGTTGAGTCTGCCATCCCTCTGTCTTCCCCTTTTGTGTAGATGTGTGCATGTATGTTATTTTTTCTAGTTGCCATGTAAAGCTCTGTATCACTTTTCATGTTAATGAGTGTCCTTGTGCTAGGATACCTCTGTCCATAGGCTTGGTGATCATTCTGATCAGTCACCTGAGTGAATGAATATATGGCTGAACTACAGAGGCGCTGCTGCTGTTGGTTTGGTGATCTTGACCCTACCCCTGAGGCTGGTTAAAGCTTGTATGATTAAACTGAGGAGCACTTAGGCAAGCATAGGCTACCAGTGACTATAATCTAGGATCTTCAAGAGGTTTTGACAATCACTTTAGCACTCACCAACTCCTCAAACTCCTTATTGTCACCACTTAAGTAACGAGGAGGGAATGGTCTAAGCAAAGAGTCTCTCTTGTAGTTCTGAGTGGCAGCAACGAAGAGGCTGCATCGCAGGTCTGCTGCTACGGGGTCTCTTTGCAGGCAAGAGCACACCAGCTCTCTGACTGCTTCAGGTGGCAGCATTCCCAGCACTGTGTACAAAGAGATAAGATAGCACACGGCCAAGGTCTAGGTTTCCGCTTTATGCAAGTCTGCAGTCAATAATGACTAAGTTTTTAATCCTCACACATTGAAATATTTCAACTATCAAGGCTCTTGTAGTTTATTTCACTCAAATCCTCACATCAAAGAGGATGCTATAATTTAACATTTAGCTTTTTGGTGAGTATTGTGGCAGTGTGGCATCTCGCTGCCTTTTTTCTTTTACTTTGAAAGATGTTCTGCTTGGGATGCAAACGCTGACATTACACCTCACCCTTGGTTTGCTAAACTAGGACACTAGCTAAATTCAGCTCATCTACTGGAACAATTACATACTTTAGCTTTTGCTAAGTTAGATTGTTTTGGTTTAATACAATCTTTATAAAGTCAATATTAGGACAAAAATGACAGTTCAATTATAGTTACTAATGCTGATTTGTAATGTTAGTCTTACCTTTCTGTATTTGGTTACTAATATTATGCAAAGAAAGCGACGTCTGAGTAGCTAACATTAGCTGAGCCACTACAAGAGAGCATAACTGCCGCTCTTCACTAAATAAAGCCTTGTCGGACTACTGCAGGTCCCCGTATGTATTGGGAATACATCACTGTGGCACTCGTATGAGTTAAATTTGACAGACCTTGTTTAGAAATATAATTTTTGCCCTTACCTTCAGTCTTGCTTAACTCATAGCACTGAAGGGAAAGCTAGCGTTAGCTTCAGGCACTGCTGCGTTCAAGCACAGTTCTGCCTTTTGGAAACCGTATACGAAACACATCAGACAGATGTGCAGCTGAGAAAGCGTGTGAGCCGTGCTATCGAGGCAGTCTGAGACAAAGACGGAGCACAAAATTAATTTCCGCATAGACGCCAATGTGTATTCGGTCTGCTGTTTTAAAACGTTTATTCTACCTGGAGTCTAACATTGCACAGGGCACGCGAAGGCAGGATTCATGAGACCAACTGTACCGATGTTTCAGAGAGCCATCTAATGTTTGACAGTAGCAACTAAACAGTGCTTCAGCTGCTGGGGTGGCACGATAGACAGTCTTAGGCCATTCATATCTTTGTATTTTATTAGGCACACCGATTTAGTGAGATATATGCAAACATACAGTACATTGAAGTACAGAAAAAAAAAGATTTTGGACCATTCTAATACGTTTGAAAGTCAATATTTGATATAAACATATCAGTTTTTCACCACACCCTGAACGCTCTTTGATAAGCTTTCTTATCATTTCTTTAAGCAGACTTCAGAAATAGTTCTCCAGGTTTCTTGAAGGGCATTCAGAGGTCTTTTTTGAATGTTCGCTGCCTTTTGTTCCACTCTTTCTCAAGATCTTCCCACACTGCTTCAGTAATGATGAGGTCCAGGCGCTGGGAAGGCCAGTCTATGACTAATAGTGATCCACTGTTTGATTTGAATCACATGTTTTCCAGATGGTAATATGTGGTGGATCAAAATCTGATGGTATTTTTTGTGTTCATTATTCCATCAATTTGCGAAGATCCCAAACACCACTGTGTTTTCCAGGTGGCTGTCTGCTATACCTCTCTCTCCTGACCTGTTGCCACTGTTCTACAGTCCAGTTCTTGTGTAGTTGGGCATACCTCAGCCTTTTCTTTCTGTTTCCCTTCCTTCAAATCTGTTTTCAAAGACATGTTATATCCATCAATTACTCTTAAATAGAATTAAATAATCTACCAGACCAATTCCTTCAAGAAAACCAAACATTTCCTGTGGAATAGACTACTGTCTTTTGGTCTTTCCGTAGATTTTTATACAACAAACACTAAACTCAGAAATATTTGTGGGTGTTTTCTTGTTTGTTTGTTTTTTGTACTACTTGAACACTAAAATGGTCCTCACATGAGATGACAGTGCCAGCAGTGGCCCACAGCGCATTTAAGTTTGAAACCCCTGTTCAAGTTAGCAGAATATTTACTTTGAATAAAAGAAATCCCTTGGTTGCTTATGGTTTCCCAGTTTCTAATAATACTAATCAAGTCACATGAGGGAATTGTTTCGCAGCCTGGTATAAAAGTGATCAATAAGTCATTTATAAATAATTTACTACTCCTTAGTATCTTTTCAGCTTGATAAGTATTTTAATTGCACACAGCAATTTCAGCCATGCTGATTATGTGGTTTCTTTGGAATAAACTTAACTTACTGTGAAGCAAATTTGTAGTCAAGCATAGGAGAAAAGCACAAGAGAATTGATCCAGTCCATATTAACTTGTTGTACCTCAGGTAAAGGTACTATAATACTATTGTTTTTGGATGAAAATATTTTGCAGCTGGTGCCCGAAGTCTAGAATTTATAACCAAATGCTGCACTTCCTCCCTTGAGAGGATTTGCCAGCTGTTTAATGAGTGTCTCCTTTGCTTGCAGCGACATCTTTTTAGACTTCGTATTGAGCATGTCAGTGCACTGCTACTAAATGCACGGAATAACGAGGGAACAGACCTCATCTAATCATCAAATAACTTGTTGTATAATTGTACATGTTTCGACCCTCTGAAAATAGGGGGTACATATAAAAAGTTCCTGAATCAATTGAATTGAAATCCATTATCTTGGTGTACAGATGCAAAATTACAAAAAAAGTAATTCTACTTATCAAGTGTGTTTTTATTTATTTTGTTTTGTTTTATTTTGTTTTATTTTATTGCACTTGTATATATATTAAAAACTACTACTACTACTACTACTACCACTACTGGGAAAAGAGTTGTACATTGAAATGTATTTATACTACTAGTAAAGCGGTATCTTTATTATGGAAGTAGCTGATAACAGGCAGCCAATCAGGTCAGGTTGTGTAATGCCTCCTCTGATTTTTAACACTGTCAACCTATTGGTTAAGAGCTAAAATATTTCTCCTTTGTGATTGGTCAGGTCAGGTCAGCAACAAATCCATTGTTTTTCCAGGGCCCTGGTCCTACCCGGCCGGGCACAACCCAGCGCCGAGGAGGGGGCAGGTATGTACGTAATGAAAAGACCATACGTCACGTGCCCGCCTCTTACTCCCAACCCCATCATTTAAGGAAATACGCGACATTTTCGTGTGATTAGCGCCAGATCTAGCTGTTTCGGCCACTGTATTTTAATACAGATGAAATCGTAGGATGCAATTTAAACGGACGGAGGTATTCTAGCGACATTCACGGACTGAACCGGAGGTAGGACATCGCATTTTCATTCATTGGTCTCCAGCTAGAGAGGGAGGGAAAATATTGGATTTTTTTTATTTTATTTTATTTTATTTTAGCGGATTCTAGCTTCGGTAAAACCTCGAAATTTGTAGGCCGGGCTGTTTACTGCGAGGAGTTTGTGCTCGACTTGCTCGACGTCCGGATGATGAACAAGAGCCCCGATGCAGCAGCCTGTCGCGCAGGCTGAAGGACGCTTCTCCATCGCCTGTAATCTCAATGCACTACCCCACTGCAGCATCACTGCCGCCAGCCGAACGAAATACACGTCTAAGACAGCCGGCGATTCACAATGAATAAAAGCAACTTCAGCCAGACAGCATTTTCGTGGCATAGATTGGTTTATCTGTGCCAGAAAGATGCCCTTCAATACACCATGCGTCCACCATGACGTGCGCTACAAATATGATTTTCTAACACAGTTAAATATGGAAGGTAGTTGATTATGGCCTGCTTAGCAAGGAGAACGCGATAAACAGAGAGTAACGTCTATATAATCCAGCCTTTAAGCTCAATAGGCCTTTCAAACGCCTATTTTGAATCCCAAAGGATATGCATTCGAGATCACGACAAGGCCACACTGTGTCCTGGAGCGCGCATTACACCGCTAAAATATGTGACCAAGAAAACTGGTTCATCTCAGTCTATCTGATGCTCCTCTGGAGGCTGGGTACCACCATGGGTACCTCCTCTCTCCAAATCGTGTCAGGATGTCAAAGACTCCTATTGCAGTGATTGTGGCCTGTTGCTTACAAGCAGGGCCGGGATAGTAAGTGATGTTGCACTTAATCATGCACTTCTCTCCTTTTCTGCAGTTTGCTTTTCAAGGGAGCTGAGATTGAAGAACTCTGTGTGCCTGGTTTACAAGTGGCGGAAAGCAGTGAATCATGGCAGGTGAGCTTCCCCCTTTTATAAAGGTTGAATAAAAGCTCATGCACCTCTCTTGACTTGATTTCTTCTTGATGTGAAGCACTGAATCATGTCTCTGTGTCCTAGAAAACAACTTCCCTCCCCTTCCTCGCTTCATCCCCCTTAAGCCATGTTTTTACCAAGACTTCAACGAGATCCCAGACCAACACCGCACTATGTGCAAGAGGCTCTACTACCTCTGGATCTGTGAGTGTACCTGCAGGAAATGCTTTTTATTTTCTTTGCATTTGGAAGCAGTCGGTATTTGCATGCATCTAGCTGTAACCCGTTAACCTGTCTACTTCTCTTCCTCCTCATGCCGGGCTGCTTTGTTTTACCCAAAATATTATGAGAACTAAAGAGTGCAAACACTCCGTGCAGCTGGGAAACTAGATTGGCCGGTCTCACATTATGTCACAGAGCCAGATAACCACCGTTTTCATTTTACCGTGGTTTTTATTTTGAGGGGTAAAGTTCGAAAATGATTTAGCTCACAGATTTACTTTGTGGTTTGTGATTTGACTGACAAACTGTTTACAAATCTGAAGCCCAATTGAGGTCCCCCGGGCAGAAAATGAGGACTTCAGCTATATTTTTTTAATTTCCCAAGAAAATAATTTATTTACACAAATCAGTGGGGTACAAAATGAAAAATGGTACATCGTGAAACAAAGTTACAATCCAATACCAATATTTGATAGTATTGATACTTGGATTGTTCCATTCACCTCTAATGTATGCTATAACTCTTAGAATATAATACAGAAGTATGTGTGTGCAATCTTAGGCTTGACAGGTGTCACCTGTCACAGAAAGAGGAGTTATTGTACAGTTTTATAGTGAACGATAGGAATAATTTCCAAAAACATTTATGCTCTTTGTTTATTCCCCACTATTATCTGAGATCCACTAACTCTTAACTCATTAATGAAGAACATAATTTGTACATAATTACAGTCACATGAGTATTATGGTATGTTTTTCATTATCACATAGGTGCTGCTATTTAAAGCAAAAATGTAAGTCTGGTGAAAAGAGTTTAGAGTATATGTTATGTTGGGTGGAAATGGTGTGCTGAATAAAATGCACCTCTATATCATATTTTATTATTGTAGTTTAAGTCTTGAATGTAGAACTGGAAATATGGCAGTGTGTAGTTGTTGGTCTTCATAGTGATTAAATCCTGCTGAGTTATGAGTAATGATGGAGCCTGCGGGGTGTTTGCTGTAGCGTTTTTTTTTTGTTTGTTTGTTTGTTTCCTCACTCTTTTATGTTTTTGTCATTCTTCCTCTCTGTGACGCTGATAGTGCATAGTGCCACGCTAGCTGTTAATCTGATTGGTTGCCTGGCATGGATGTGTGGAGGCGGTGGAGCTACCAACTTTGGCATGGCTATCCTGTGGCTCATCCTCTTCACCCCTTGTTCCTACGTGTGCTGGTTCAGGCCCATCTACAAGGCCTTGAAGTAAGCGTGTTTCCCTCTGAGTTACACTTCTTCCTGCTGTTCCGCTGAATCAGATCGTTTCTGACGATTAGTCTCTCCACGCAGGACAGACAGCTCATTCAACTTCATGGCTTTCTTCTTCGTCTTCATGGCCCAGGTGGTGATCAGTATTATCCAGACTGTTGGCATTCCAGGCTGGGGAGTGTGGTAAGAGTTTGTACTGGTTTATTAAAAGTAATGTGTACAGATGAAATGGAAATTAACTGGCATGTATAGAGTTTATTTCTTGTCTTATATTGTTGTTAAAGATGATTCTAGAAGCACCTGAATCAAGGGGTATACTTTGTAATCTAATCTAAAGCATACACTTTCATTCAAAAAATAATTTTTTTCTAAACCAATGAGGCTTTAAAGAGGTTCATTATCCTTCTGAGGTCTAAGCCATCAAACTTTAACTCCTAATTCTTAAATCATTTTTTTGGTGATAAAATATGATTAACTTTGATGCATGGTTGTTTTCTTTGTTCCCTGATTGCCAAGATCTGGGAAAATAATTTAATAAATGAAATAACTATATTCCCATCACCTAGGTTTAGAGTTAGTGTTTGGGTTTTCCACCACCACATAAGTATACTGTAATATACTCAACCTCTCTTTAACGTTAATGTACTGAAGAGAAATGGGAAATATTAAAAAGCAGGTATACAAGCAGTTTTTTACCCCTTGTAAATCCTTTTTGTTCGAACCACCATTAGCAGACGGCCTGCTATACCTCCTGAGCTACAGCAACCCCAGGAGACACCCTTTAGGAAAACACAGAGTTTGTCCAGCACAAGGCTCTCTACAACTTCCATTTTGATCAGGCTGTTTTGAACTCCACAAACACAACAACCAGCTGATCCGAACAGAATCATGCCTGAATTATTCTTCGGCAGGAAATCTATGCTGTAGCTTTCGTTGTAACTGAAAACTCTTTTTAACTCTACACTGTAACCTGACATTCAGCTTTTAAGAAATGTATCTATATGCTGGCTCAATGGCATGGAGGGTTGCGATGTAGGGTTAAGAGGGGTTTCTGGTTGTAAAGTTAGGATGTAGATTTTCTGCAGAAGTCTACATCAGGCTTTAGGCACAGCATAGATTAGTAATTCACAGCTTCTAACAATAGTCTCTAAATATTTTGGTATCAATCTTAAAAATCCAATATCAGAATTATCTAGAATTATCAAGCTTAATGTACTATTTAAATATGGCGTATTGTGAGCATATGATGATTCTTCTGTGCTTCTTCTTCAGCGGTTGGCTGGCCACCATCACCTTCTTCAGCACCAACATTGGCTCAGCTGTGGTCATGCTGATTCCCACCATCATGTTCACTGCAGTGGCTGTTTTATCCTTCATCGCCCTCTCAAAGGTGAGTGACAGATTTCTACCTGGTCACAGAAATTATTAGATCAATCAGTGCTGGTATTATCAAGTGAAAGATAGCAATCCAGTCCAAG
The DNA here is from genome assembly GCF_965226115.1 of Aulonocara stuartgranti. Classification (NCBI taxonomy): domain Eukaryota; kingdom Metazoa; phylum Chordata; class Actinopteri; order Cichliformes; family Cichlidae; genus Aulonocara; species Aulonocara stuartgranti. The sequence continues at coordinate 54,391,640 of NC_138945.1, read as the reverse complement.
TAGCATTGAATAATTAGCTTGTATTATAATGCCAGCGCCGTTTCCCACTTAAAGGGAAGCAGTGATAACATGACATTTGATCCATTTGCACTAGCAACAGAAATTTTTGGAGGTGATATTTATTTATTTCAGGCTGTTTTTAAATCCCTTTTTGGTGAATGCAAGGAATCCATGAGGGGCCCAAGTACTTATTAGAACTTGGTGATCAGAGGTTATTGTGGCTGTTTTTTTTGTTTTTGTTTTGTTTGTTTTGTTTGGGGGGGGGGTTTCTATAACTCTGTATTTGACAACATATTACAGTAAGGTTTAATAGGATAACATTATGACGTTTTCTATACAAAATGTCGAAGGTTGACTTCACTATGACATCAGAGTGTTCTGCAAAAACATTTGAAGCCACAACTCTTGAAAAGAAGAGGGGATTGTGACCATATTTCATGATTGGTGGCATCTAAGTTGATGATGCTAATCCCGAGTTCTAACGTTAAAGCTTTGGTCAAGGTGTGACTGTTTTGTGCTGCAGGATTAAAGATGTGTGTGAAGCATCCACCTTTTAGAATCTGTTGTTTCTTTAAGGCTATTATTCTAGTGTTTTAACTATACCTGCTAAGTCATTGTGGCAATTTCTTACCATGGGAATGCTGTCCATCTATCACCACACCCTCATATATCAATCAGCGGTATTCTTTGCTCTCATTGGTAGTTGCTTCACTTTGTGGATCCCAAGTTAACGGGTCCCAAAATAGCAACACCAGGAGTTATTTTGTCTTGATGTCACTTATTGTCATTGAGGGTCCGATGCCCCTTTGGCTGTGCCTGCCCACATGGACATTACATAAATCAATCGGTAGTCATGACTAGGTGGCATAAACACACAGCTCTGGATCTGCACTCAGCTCTTTTGTCCAATAAACTGTGACAAAAAACTAGATGATTGTGAAAACTATCTTTTTGATTTTAGTAAAGCACAGCAAAGCAAAGATATTACAAGAGGGGCCTCAGGAACGACAGAAATTCAGTTTGAAATTACTTGCAAGTATGTACCATTACATATTTATATAAATTTATTATTCATATAAAAAGTGAAGTAAAAACGGTAATAACAGTTGGTTATGTTGTGATAGTGCTCATTACTCTGACCTGAATTTACCGCTCCTGTATTAAAGTTTGTGTCCCAGGCAGGCGGGTCACAGATTGGCCTTAACACTTTGCTTAAGACTGGGTAGGATTAGCAATGAATAGCCAACAGCCTGTGTTTATGTTTTTAATACATTTTTCAGAGAAATACATCAGTTTGCCTTGTGTTTCGATCAGAAGATCTAAGATCGGGTGGGCTTCATGGGATTTTCTGGTTTTTAAGTGGGCCGCAGCATAGTGATGATTTTTCATCCACTTCATTATTGTTTTTTCATATTGGTATAAATTCAACAAAAACAAGATATTAGTGTATTTAAAATGCAACATTAAAGTAGTAAATAATCATAAATATCCCACTGCAGAATTGTCACATACAAGGTGCGTCAACTTCATTAAGAACGTCATTAAGATATAGGATGATATCATTTAGTATTATAAGCTGGGAATTTCTTGCGTTACAGCAGGTATAACATTATTTAAACATGACAAGCATTGGGAGTGTAAGTCTCAAATATATCTTTTTCGGTCTAGAATTGCTTAGGAACAGCTCTTTGGAAAGTAAATGTTGCCAATAATGTGGTCATGACACAAAAAAATGAGGTGCCACTACAGACAAATAATAAAATTCACCTTTTCTTTATGGTAATTTGGTCAATTTTACAAATTTAAAAAAGTAAAAGTCATACTTGATAGAGAGTAAAATTCATGTTGAATCCCATTTCTCCTTTCTGTCTTTTTTTAGGTGCATAACTTCTACCGCGGCAGTGGTGGCAGCCTGGGTAAAGCCCAGGAGGAGTGGGCTACGGGTGCCTGGAAGAACCCCCATGTCCAGCAGGCAGCCCAGCAGGCCGCCATGGGGGCTGCTCAAGGTGCCATGCAGCAGAATCAGTACTCAGCAGCTCCCACCTACAACTACGACGAACCCATGTAGGACAGAGGAGTAGGCCAGGCGGCTGAGTGGGAGAACTAAAAAGGGATCAATTAAGAACACAATTCAGAATTAGGTGCCCGTCATTATAACACTGTAATGCTGAACTCAAACAGAACAATGTAAAAGTCATGTTTTTGGTGCAAATGTACTGGGATTTCATTATTTTACTCGGTTCACATTTAAATCAACAGTTATTTTAAAAAGCAAAAAATGTTGCTGTTGTTTTATGCTGCTCAGTTGTAGCTGGTCGGTGTTGTTTTCCAACAGAGACACATAGCCTAAAATAGGTAGACCCAGTCCCCTGAGCATCTTCAGTTTATTTGAGTAGGTGGTCTCCAATGTCACTCTGTAAATTTTCTAATGATCTTTAATGTGATATTTAAGGGACTGAAACAGCTATATTGTTAAGGGTCTTTACTTTTATTAGCCTTGAAGATCACCAATGCTGAAACAGTTATTTCTCAGCTGATGTAATGGACTAGCTGTTTGGCTAAATTCTTATATACAAATGTCAAGAATTTTTTATTTCCCATTAAAGGAATAGTTTGACCATCTTGGGAAACACCTTAATTCACTCTCTTGCTTCAGGGTTATATATAGGGTATTATAAAATTAATCTTTGCTAGCAGCCAGTTAGCTTGAATTAGCAAAAAGACCAGAAACTAAAGCTGAAACAGATAGTTTGGCTTTATCCAAGGATATTAAAATCTTCTTAGCAATTATAGCTAGCAGTATAGCTCTAATAATCTGACTAGCTCGTTATATGTCACTTAAGAGCTCTTAGAGGCAGATTTTATTTCATTTTGACAAAGTCATGCAAGCTGTTTCTCACAGATGTGAAAGATCCACAGATCGCAAGGGGAAAATATGTACTCTCCAACGGGCTAGCAAGTGGTTCCTGGATATTGCCAATAGTCACCAGGTGAAATCACTCAAAAAAAAAAGGGTGCAACACCAAAAACCTCCCTTGTGGTTGCTTTGGTTGCTAGCAGGTCAAATTTAGTTTGCATTGAAGATGCTGACTTGTATGCAAATGCTCGCTAACTATTGACCTAGCAGCAGTAAAACTTGAAAAAGTGCAACTTAACCAGGAACGTTCTGCCTTTTGAAACATGTTGGCTGCACCGCTGAGGCACAACTTTTATTTTAAAGGCTAACGTTTTCCGTTTCACCACAGCTCAGATAGCAGTTAGACAGTTTTTGTAGACAAGTTAGCATCTTCCTTGCAAACTACTAGCAACCGCAGCAATCTGTTAGCGACCAAAGCTATTTCATATTTACATACAGATGTGACAGGGGTTGCTTTTTAACTTACAGCAAGAAATTAATTGGATCAAACTACCTATTTCTTAAAGGTTATGGTACATTTTAAGTAACCTTTTGAGTTGTTGTTTTTTTTTAAAATTATGCTTAAATACCAGTAAAGAAACTCATCATCTTTCTCTGCTTTTTTTCTTTCCTTTTTTTTGATTGAAAAAGAAAGTTAAACCGACTAAAATGAATATTCTAAAAAACAGAAATATGGAGTTTTTGTTTTGGTGATCTTTTTGACAGTATAAGTCGATTTATTTACATTCTCAGGAAAAGTCTAATAGCTGTTTTTAAATTCTACCTGTAAAGCCTGTAGAGCTTCAACATGTCGGGCTTTTGTCTCCTTATATCGCCCCTATTGACCATGTTTGGTTTTGTCGTTACATACTAGTTTTATGTTGAGCAGGCTGAGTTTAGTTCAAGTATTTCATTTTTTTTTTCATGTTAAAGTGAAGCACACGCAGTATTTAAAGATTGGAGTTTATTGGTCAGACATTCCAAATCGATGTTAGTATAAAGGTCAAAGTGAAAGAAAACCAAAACACTTGCAGGTTATGGTAAGTAATAGTAATAATTGTTGTAAGGTGGTCATAACATTGTATGGAGTGATGGATGTTTACTCTCCCTTTGGCAAACTCTCCCGCTTACCCCTACGTGTAAATGCTTCAGTGACTCCTTGTTTCTGAAATTCGGGATTTCAGGCCTTAGTGTGTTATTTCGTGGATGTTGGTGTTATTCCATGAGTTGGTGTAATAAGAAATCTACATAAAAGAAAAAAAAAGAATATTAAATTCAATCCAGCTATTTCTTTATGGAGTAAAATATCACAAAAAGACATTCGTGCGTAGCCCCGGTGAGGCCTGATGTGTTCAGTCAGAGACGGTGTCGTTCTGGTTTCTTCGAGTCTTTGAAAGCTTCAGCATACAGTAGATGGTTCGTACAGTCGAACACTATTAGATTTAAAACAGTGAAGTTATCTGAATCCTCGTTACTTTAAAATCTGTGAGTCGTCTTGTCTGATTGTGATGACGTGGTTTCCAGTAGGCTGTTTGTTGTGCTACCTTTTAGTTGTTTTGTTTATCTCTCTTTTTTCCTGTGTATTTGAATGACGTGTGGATGCTTGTGAAGCACATGATTTGTTGTGTCTTTCTGTTTTTTGTTTTTTTACTATACTTTTTGTTTTTGGAAAAAAAAGTAAGTAATATTTGCGCTGGTTTTCCTCTTGGCATCGGTGCAAACTTCATTCAGAGTGGAGCAATACTAACAGTAGAGTTATTACAATCAGCTGGGGTCCTGTTGTGCAGCCTTTAAATACAGGAAGAAAAATGTTACCAACCCCAACCTAAAGTGTCATAAAATGAATAGCTAGCCTGTTTTTGAGTTGGACACCACTTGTATGATTTTACAGTTTCATAGCATTTTCACCAGCACATGCACACACAGAAGTAAGGAGGTGTAACCCTGTAAAAAGTACCATACATCCGCTCATCTGTTAGTAAATGCACAGCTGGCCATTTCTATAACGTAAATGTGAATTTTTTTGCACAAAGTTGAACAAATAAGCTACTTTCCCTGTGTATGTAGTAAGTTGGTGAACTTTGGATCAGTCCAAACTTTCCGCCATATGTACATACGGCACAATTCATGTGTTTATGGAAATTGCAGCTGTGTAGTTATTGTGTAGCAGGAGCCGCTTATACACTTAATGCCACTGTATCAAAGCTTCTGAAAGCCATTTTCCATCTTATTCCCACATGTACTGTATGTTGTGTAAAATGTATTAACATGTACTATATCATAAGTATATATGAATATATAATTACTTGAGGTGCAGTAAATATTTGCCATGGATCAAACAAATTGAGTAGGCCCTAAATAGTCGAATAAGTCATTTGAGGGGGCTGCGTCTCCACGAGTGAACGAGGAAAACATTTTGTGTATTACTTTTGTATTATTTGGTCTTACCCTAATAGATATTAAATAGTTCTTGTTGCATCCTGTTTTGTTATGTGATCAGTTTGCATACGGGTACTATACAGTTGTAGATATGGAAAATGTAACTTTTTTTTAAATGAACTATTGACTTTTAGGTGTAAATAGCTGTGTCGAGTAGCTGACCTTCAATTTCTTCTGTCCAAATACAAACCTTAAATATTCTAATATTCATCTCACCTCCGACATAATTGAATTTTGATTCTTTTCTAGGTTAAAACTCGCTAAAAAAAAAAAAAAATCCAATTTAGCCTAAACATGGTGATGAACAGTGATGTGGTTTCTTTTTACATCATAAATTACAATTCATAAACACTTTTATGGATGCTTCATTTTTAAGGAAGGTTGATGATTTGAATACTCCAAATGAATCAGGGGCATTTGTATATATCATTCATTTCATACCTCAGCACACTGTATCCGATTATTACAACTGGAAATGATGTGGTAGTGGAGTAGTAACTAAGTAACCTATAATAAATTACAGAGTTATAAAATATAACAAAATGGTTCTAATAGATACAAATAGCTCTAATTATAAATATTCCAGATGCTGATCACTATGCTAGACAATCTCCCAGTTTATATTTGTTATATTTGTTCAACCTGCCATCAGCAGCCAATCAGCAACTAAGTTTAAATCAGAGAGGGAATAGAGCAGGTTAATGAGGGTGGCAATAAAAGAAAAACACAAGAGGAAGCCCATTGCTTTCTCCATATCCCCCCTGACTCGTATTTCTGTAGCTTTGCTCTTTGCTAGTGCCATCGTCCCTGCTGGTAGCATGAGATGGTACTTGCAGCCTATTCAGGTTGCATATCCATGCATGCTGTCACAAGAAAATTTACTGGGTCTTCCTGCACAGTCCAGCACAGAAATGGAGAAGGGCATCAACCAGGCAGCAGGACCAGCCCCTTTGTGCGAGGAGGAACAGGAGGAGCTCTCCAAAGTGACCTGCAGCAGGCTACTCGTGTAAATGTTTTGTCAGAAACAATGAGATCTGCCAGTGAAGCGCCATGTGAGCCCTGAGCACATGTGACAGATGTGAAAGGGTCTGGACACAGCGTGTTCAAAATTACGCTACCAGCAACATCATCCAGCATGATCCTTCAAGGCATATTCTTGAAGGATACCATAAACCTCCATGTTCCAGCCAGCAGTACCAGGCTAAAACCCTCGGATCTGATGGTGGCCTCACCCATCATGTTCCCCAGGCACATCCATGACTTTATCCAAGTCTGGGGGAAGATTCCCAGCACACCATCCACCATCACTTCACGAGTGTTCCCAGATGTTGGGAGTGCACATGCAAGTGGGGGCTGTAAACAGTAATGAGTACTAAATGAGCTGCATCAGCCTGTAATTTGAATTTTTAACTCTGCTTTTTGTGGTTTTGAATCCAGCCCTCAACAAGCTGCTGAAAGGGTTTACACTGACCGTTATATCATTTCATTCTCAACAATTTATACTGCATCCATGCTTACCAGTAAAGATTTTCATCTTGAATATTTCATTCATCAAGAGCCAATGTATATTTTAAGTGTTTCCTTAATTTCCTGGAGGTGTAAAAAGAATTTATGGATTCCTAAACACAGCTCTAAGAGATTAAGTATTTACCCAATTATTCCAATAAACTACAGACTTAAAGGATATCAATCCTTTGTAGTAATGTTTGTAAACTCACTTGAGTACAAATATTTGCTAAATAAGCAACAGAAACAATTTCCCAAAGGTTTTGTATTTATGTAGTTATTTACACCTTTGCCAAATTTTGAGTCAAATATTCAATTTGTACAATTTTAGTTATATTTAAGTATTTGAATACATTTTCCACGCTTGGCAATAAGAATAATGTAAAACCAGGGAACTCTGAAACTAAACTTTAACATCACTACTAATTATTGCACTTGAGATAAAACCAGATAAGAGTTACCTTACTCTGAATGTGCCGGTAGATTTTACCTCATTTTAACTATTTTTCTTTTAAGTACATAAATTATTACACTACATTGTAAATATGCAACTACATAATAAAATTGTGTAAATTACTTAATACACATTACAACTGCCACCTAATCATCAACTTTAAATTATGGAGAAATATATTTGATATTCAAGAGAAACAAAAACTAAAAAATTTGCTACTGAATAAAATGTAAATTAAAACAATTGAAAAACTTTACAACTCCAATGCTACACACGAATACCAGTGATAATCTTAAAATTCTTTATTCATAAACTTGATGCAAGTTTACAAATTACTGTACATGGTCAAAATTTCTTCAAATGGAAAAAAAAACCAAAAACAAGAAACCCAAAATGAGCCAAGAGTGTCAGACTTGTTGGTGCCAGAAAATGAATTGAGATAAATGATACACAGTCCAGTTAGAGAAGCGCCCAATTACCATTGCATGACCGTCAAACTTGAATCGTCTCAGTATCTGCTGTGACCCAAGCTTTTGCATTTTGAAGGGAGGCAGTCACACATGTGGATAAAGGGTCTGTAACAGAGGGTTTAATGTGCACCTCCTCTCTACACCTGACCACACGGGTCCCCATCATTGGTGAAAGTGTCTTGATAAAAGATATTAATAACCTCCACCCTCAGATACATCCTGTTGTCACAGGTCTGATGTAAGCAGTGTGCTGAGAACAAAAGAAATTCTGATCAGAAATTATTCACGATATGACACCTCTCTGGGGAGAAGGGGGGTGGGGGTGAAAAAAAAAAAAAAAAAAAATCAGTGAGAGCAATTACACAGACTGGTCAACATGCTCCTTGCAATCCAGCACTCGCTATGTAAATTGCTTTATTACAAAGTCATGCGACCTGTGTTTTAAAGTTCAGTTCATCAGTGGGCAAGTATGTCAAAACATTACTGAAACTGCGCACTAATTAAACCCAGAAAGTCACCCGCAGCTCAACATGGACATGTACCGATCCCCCTCCTAAGTATTGTTTGTTACCTGAGTTGCCATTCAAATGTACTTTTGCAGACAGTGTTAGCAAATAAACTGCAAAAGAGCCAACAGATTGATAGATACAACGTGTGTCCTGTAATTTGGGGAACAGCAGCACTCTGTGTGTACTACAGGATATTTCAAGGTCAAAGTTCGAATGTACAGTTTTATAATCACACTACTAAATCATCCTTTTCCACAAGCAACACTGAAACACACCTGTGCTATATTGTAATGGCAGAGGAAGCCCTACAGATAATGGACATTTAGCTCCAAGTCATGTCGAGTGACAGGGCGGCAAACTTTAAATGGGCAGGGAGGGGAACGAAAAACAAAACAAAAACAAACAAACAAAACACTACAACAAATTTATGCGAGGATGATATGACAAGTTTGCTTTAAAATTAAATTAAAAAAAAAAAAAAAAATAAAAAAAAAAATGAACAGAGGAACATCCAAAAAAAACCTTAATTTATTTCCTCAATAAAGTCCACTCCAGCAGATATGCTGGATGAAATGACTGCAATCAAATCAAACCCAGCTTTTTAGATCAGCGGCTGAATAGGGGGCTTCTGTACAACGTGCTGTTAACTTTACACACAGATGGCTTCATTGTCAGCATCCAACTAGCCATCAACCTCTACAGCTATTTAAAAAAAAAAGAAAAAAAAAAAAAAAAAAAAAAAAAGCACTTGCAGCCTTTGACATAAATAAGGCAAGAGGACCCAAGAGGGGTTAGAACTTCCAGTCTTATGTATCCTCTCACTATAAGATATACAATATGAAAATTCTGATTTATTTCATACCTATCGGCCTTATTTTCTAATTAACTGCAAGTTGACTTGTTCACAACACTGCAGCATTTTGTTTCTGCTTGACCCGATGTTCTTCACACATTATAAAAAGCAAGTGCCAAAAAAAACAAAAAAAACAAACAAAACAAAACAAAAAACAGTGAGTAGGTAATCTCAAATTTAAGATAAGCTTACAAAATATGGAATCGTATCATTTGTTGTCTAGGATACCCAAATAATTTAAAAAAAAATGCCAAATAATATTTCTAGAACAATGTTTGCATCTATGTACCAGTTAATTTCCAAAAAAGAGAAAAAAAGAAAGAAAGAAAAAAAAAGAAAGGAAAAAAAAAAAAAAAGCAGTTGTGAGGAGGTTCTGCTTCTGTATCAATCTTCCTTTAAAATTCCCACTAAATGAGGGGTAATGGACTGTGAAGCCCGCTTTGTCAAAGCAGCTGAAGAAAAAGCATTTCCCCAAATTTCAAGGGAGAAAAATTTTTTTTTGTTTGTTTTTTTTTTGTTTGTTTTCAAAAGACAAATGAGCATATTTAGAAAACAGAACTAGTGATAACCTCACATAATCCTCCTCACTAAAACACTGAGGGGGAGAAGCAAAGTGAGACCGGAATAAAGTCTTTCCTGGAGCGAGGTGACGGGAATACTTGTCAAATGAGCCACGAGATGGTTTCTGTGAGAACGATGATATATTCCCAGTAAGTCAGAGAGGGAAAATATTCCAAAGAAAGCAAGACGACTCAAAGACATGTTCCCGGTGCATAGTGGTAGAAGCTCCTTATCCATCCTCTTTAGGTGGTGTGTACCAACCTGAAGGAACAGAAAGACAAACGCAGTTATTTAAAGAAGCCTTGTTAAAGTGGAATTCATTGACAGTGCATATTGTACACGAACACACAAAAGCCTGATATAAATGCAGTTTCAAACAACTAGAACTGTAACACAGATGTGGTGAAAGAAGAGTGCACAGTTCATCCTGCATGTGGGTCATTGATGTGACCTATTTCTGTGCACCAGCGCATCATTTCTGTTAAATGAATTCGTTTATTTTATAAAACTTAGTTTGAATACATTTGTAGTGCCTTCAAATATGAATTTTTAAAAGTTATCTAAAACCTGTAAATGTCACATGGTCCAACTGTTCGTTTAAATGAACAGAAGACCATCTCTTTAAATGGTAAAATATTTAAAATAAAATATATCTAGGCTGGTACACTTTTCATGGCAGGTGGTATGACCAGTGTATGTCATAAAAAAGTGATATGTTTATACTATTGCTACCAAAAACAAAGGTCAACATTGGTGTCCAAGTAAAACCCTATTTAAACTGGTAATAGTTGTGAAAGTAAGGAGTGCAATCTCAGATCTTTCTTATCTAATAGCTTTTATTATTTAATAGTTTTACTTAAAATATTTGAGAGACTCAGCTTTTGTCATGAACTGAATAAATTGTTTTATACAGAAATTTAGGCACAAAATATGATTCAGAGACACAAATTTATAAAACATTCATATATAATTGCGTTCATGCATGAATACCAAATACTACGTCACATCGATGACCCACAAATGACTGCAGTACCCAAAAAAAGGCCATTTTAAACCAAGAGAAACAGGGTGTGTGTATATACATGCAAATGAAACGTGCACTTATAACCTTTAAGGAAGTACAGTACAAAAATGCAGTGGTATTTTAAATATGTGGAAGTATGCTTAAAGCTAATGGAAATGCCATTAGTAAAAACATAATACTCAAATTGTAATTTGTGTGAAAAAACAGTGGGACTAGTATGGATTTTGTTTGTAAAAAGGTTAATTTTTTTTTTTTTTTTTTAAACACTTGCCTATAAATTTTAATTTCCCAGTAAGAAAAGCTTGCTCATGTTTACATTTATATGAAAGTAGACTGTATACATGCATCAGTGAATGGGGACCATTAGCTAAGGATCATGATGTTCCCATTGTGTGTTTATTGAGTGTCAGTAATTCATAACTCTTTCCTTACCATTCTTTTCATGAATCTGAACCAGGGATTTGTATGACTGTTGTGCTCTGGCAAGATTGTACTGGTTCTGAAAGACAAAAGGCAACATGTCAATACGCAGAAGCAGGATGATCCATTTATTTGACTTGTTTTCATTACTGAAACAAAGTTCATTTGAAAACAAAAGCAAACATCACACCAGTTCATGATATGTGTTACCTTATTGGCTCCAAACTGCACCCTGGCTTTTCCTTTAACCAGAGTTGCATTTATCTGCATAATGACAGATTCTATGGAATAGGCACTGCTCCAGCCCTAACAAACGCAAATAGAAATGAATCAGTTCCTGTTGTTAGTCATAATTATTATTTTATTTATCCCATTTGCATACCTGTTTTGTGAGAAGTTCCATGCACAATGCTCCTCCCCCTAAAACATAACTGAAAAAAAAAAAAAAAAAAAAAAAAGATTCACAAATGTGTCATTGAGTGAGAGTATTAATCTTTTCAAAAAAAAAAAAAAAAAAAAAGTATTTTTCTTGCTCTCCAGAATTTTCTTTCTTAATTTGCTAAAATTATCAGAAGCCTTGAAAGTAAGTATAGCACAGTGATGTATGGCAATGGCGTGTGCTTTATAATTCCTTTTAAATTAAATTTTAACTGCTTCACCTCTACTGCCATAAGCATAGATACAGTGAATCTTCACAAGTCATACCATACGTATTTACAACAGGACTTCTCTAGCAGAGGATCTCCTGTTCTATGATAATAGGTTATTTCTACCCTGTACCGAGCACAATAGCACAATGCAACATAAGCCACTGTATCTTTTAAAAAATAAATAAATGAAAAAAAAATCCTAAGCCACTTAATTTCATGTAACATTTGCTTTATTGAACCACTTGACACACACTTTTTTATTTTTACTTAACTCTTTAGAGTATTATATATATATTATATCATCAAACTCCTTATTAAGCACCTGTAATTCAACTTTTGTTTTAAATTTTTTTATTTCCGACTTCCTTTGTTTTATCCTGTTTAAGTTCGGTCTTCCCATTTTCATCTTCGTAATATTAACTGCCTTCACTCACTCCACGCCATACTTGTCAATGCTCTTGTCACATCTCGTTTAGATTTTTGTAATTCTCTTCTCTGTGGTCCACCTCAAATCTCTCCATAAATTGCAGTTAGTTCAAAACAAAGCCGCTCGTATTATATTCTGAATTAGATCTACTGAACATAGAACACCTGTTCTTAAACCGCTCCGTTGGTTTCCAGTTCACCTCCGTGTCCATTTCAAGATCCTGCTTCTTACTTTCAAAGCGCTTCTTAACCTTGCTCCCCCATATTTATTTGATCCTTTCCATACGTACTCACCCCCTAGTACACCTTGCTCTTCTTCAGTTTCCCTTCTGTCTGTTCCACCTGCTCGCCTGACTTTCATGGGACTCAGACCCTTTAGTTGTTTTGCCCAGAGACTTCACAGTTCGGAGATGTGGTAGAAGTGCATTCCAAACTCTCTCTCCACTTTTAAATCGCGTCTTAAAACCCATCTATTCAAAATTTCATACCCTTCATCATGATTCCGTCATAGTCCATTTGTACCTTGTTTAGCTTTTATACTTTATTTTTCATTTACCTTATGTTTTATGGGTTTTTTGTACTAATGTAAAGTGACCTTGAGCGTCTTTAAAGGCACGATAAATAAAATGTATTATTATTATTAGTTTTTTTTAAGTTATTTCTTTAAACACCACCTATAAAATGGCTTAAACAATCTTAAGGCTGCAATACAGCAGGAATTTACATATTTGTTTAGTCTAAACAGTGGGGTGTTATTTTTTAATAACAGAAGAAACCATTTGAAGTTGTCAAGCAAATCATAAAGCATATTCTGGGCAGTAACATTCATAAGATGCATATGATGTATGTAATTTGGGCTGGGAACACTACTGCACACTCACCCTCCAGAGAGCACAGGCGAGACAACCCGTACAAAAGGTGGGTCAAAGGGAAAATTATCCTGTTGTAGAGAAGAAGAAAAACTGCCTTAAGACAGCCCTATACTACAAAAAAAATAAAATAAATCTGTTGACAATTACTTCCATAGGACTCACTTTATAAGAGAAATTGAGCAAAATGTAATCCACTCCTTCCTTTTCTTTTAAGACCTGCAAGTCACTATGTAATGGACTATCTGGGTCTACCCTGTAACAAACAGCAACAGAAAAGGTCAAATAAAAGCATAATTTTCAAAGTTGGAAATATAAATAGAATAAAAATACACTCAGAATAAGAACTTACGTCCTTAACTTCACATGCCATTCATAAAGGCTGTCATTGACTAGTTCGACTGAATAAATACCTGTGAAATGAGTCACAAACGCACAAAGAGCTTCACTTAAAGCTTCTGGAAAAAAAAAACATTAAATACAATGCAAGCCACAAGCATTGAGTAATGGTTCCTTGTATTCACCTGTCTTGTAACTCTGTGACCTATAGATCTCCCTGAGTTCCTTCATTAGGCGGTCTGAGGCTTGCACTGAGCCAGAGACTGCACCCTGCAACATAAAACAACTGACGGTTAAACAACTGGACAAACAGGAAGCATACCAGAGGTTTTCAGATTTTGCACAATTTTCTTGGACTGCTGCATTTTTGCACTGAGTGTTGGAGGTTGCTGTTAAACTGGTAGGTTGCATGAGAATGTACAACTTCTTCCCTTTATAATTGACAGACTCATTGAGTCTGTCAATTATACCGCGCCGAAAAAAATAAACAAATCATAATTAAAATTATTTTCTAGTAGAAATTCATACAAAAGACTAATTATCTCATCGTGATTGTGCATTCATAATCTCCAAAAGCCAAAAATATTAACTGAGATTAAGGTTTGATTAAAAATGTGACAGATGGAAATCTTACATTCAAGTGATCTTGTCTCTGATTTTTACGGATTTTCTCCAAGATAGCCAGATTTTCTTTTTCTATCCCTTCATCTTCTGACTTTTTTCCATCCACCGGCTCCTCTTCTTTCATTTCGTAATGGTCCAGGTCTTGGTCCAGATCAATATCCTGCTGGCAGAACACATACATTTGTTCAGAAAAGAGAAAAAAAACCCCCAAAGATATTAAACAAATTGACGATCAATCAATGGATCATATTTGGATACCTCTCCCATTTCGTCTTCTTCTTCCTCTTCAGATGTCACGTCACCTGATAACCCGTGCTGTGAAAGGTTGGAAATTGAAAAACAGTGAGTAGCTAAGGTCAACGAAAGACTCTTGAGCTTTACTCTTATTTACTGAGCTTACTTTTCTGTCTTGGGTGATCGGGCCAGCTGGTAGAGGCTGGTCCAGCATTTCTACATCTGGATGTTGTGGCAGGTTGTAAAGACGACAGAGATCACAAATAAGGCGCTTCAACTGCTGTAGAAGCTATAAGAAACATCGAGAAGATCAACTGTCAATAATAATATTAAATTACATTTTCCTAATGTAGCAAAGCATCCTATGTGGAGCAAGAGCCATATTAACCATCTTACCAATGTGCTGCCTTTCCTCACATCTTCTAGGCGCTCCAACACTTCAGCCAGACTGGGATCATCAGAGTCGACAAACCATATTGGTGGCGTTGAGGGATAGGATTCCTGCAACAGCAGCAATAAGAATCATGCTCAAGTGCTGATGGCTTTACAGTCAACAGAATGCACTTGAATTGTACAGAGAAAACCACTGCTTTTAAGAAACAAAAATGTCACCCTGGGTTAAAAATCTGATTAACATAAAGGGTAATAAAGTTCGTTTCAGAGTTACAAGTGACTTCAAACCAAAAGCCTTAGCCCACACAGCCACCCACTGCACAAAATTAGCCTCCTACAAGCTGAAGAGCGAAAGCAACTCGAGCACGAGAGAGAAGTGGTTAAGTGCTCCTTTGACATTTCAATTAGGTCTTAATACAGCTTTTGAAGTCATGAGTAAAAATCCAGTTTTCAACTGCTGTGCCTAGCAGCAAACGTATTCAAACAAGCATTTAGACACATATGGTAGTACTATGTAAAGTTTGTAAAGCCCAAGAGAAGAAAATACTGCACACAGAAGAAGAGAGAACCGTGTATATATTAATAAGAGATGTTTTATTTTTGATTAGGTTTTTCAGAAAGTTAAGAAAGATGTTGAGAGAAAACATGCTGTATAAAATATGCAGTAATGACTGTGCAGTATTCATGTTAAAATGACTGCACTGAAGTCTGAGAAAACTTCCCTACTTTTCAACTGATTCAAGATCCCAATTTAAAAAAAAAAAAAAAAAAAGTTTGTCTCGATTGGTAGTTTTAGTTAAAGTTCAAGACCAATTTTTCTTCTCGTTTTAAAGGTTAATAAATCTGCTGGTTTTCCAGAGTCTGAGTAATCATGCTGATTAACTGAGTCAGAAACATCCCTCAATCATAATGCCTGCTTTCAAACAACAAAGATGGTGATGACCAAAAAGCCAAACTCGTGTTTAAAATAGGATCTGACTGAGTGCCTGATACATGCATGCGCCACAGATGAAAAATATTATAGTATTTACAACCTCCAATCAAACCTGGCATAAGATCTCTCATCCACTGTGGGGAGGAGTTAAACACACGGTGCCACAATGTAAACTACACTGTGTAAACTGGGCATCTAATTGTAACCATGACTTGGATGCTGACGTGAATGCTCTTTACAAGTCAGAAACTGGTGAACTGGTAATTACGATGCCTTTATTATCAGCACAGTGCAGTGTTAGTGTAACTCAATAATATGTGCCTTTCAACTTCTTACTAATCTCCATACTAGAGTTCAGCTGATAAACTGATCTTTTACACAAAATGTCATCAATTTCCGAGTTCCTGCTTCTATTTTACGCCTTCGATAACTAAGTGTCATGAGATTTGGGCTGTTGTTACACATTTTAACATTTATTCTTCTGTCTAACTGAACTCTGACTCTCATTCAAGAAAAATGCTGTAAAGTTTATTTTATACTTGCACACAGTGGCCCCCTTTTTGAAAGCTGGAGTGTGTGGTACATAATGGGCGAGCTAGAGGGTCAGTCTCTGCAGGTATTTAAACAATTTATCAAGGACAGAGTACAATGGCAAGGAATTTTTGGAAAAAGACTGCTGAAACAAGTGGAAAATAAAAGACTTTTTGCAGAGAAGTCTAGAAAAAACACCTTTGTGTTTGTAAGACACTTCCTACTTCCTATAAATCATTGCCTACAACTCCAACAGTCAAGTGTACCCGTATGTGTGACTGTCTAGGATAAAGCCATCTATAATTTCATCCATCTAATTTCAAGCTTATCTAAGGTCAGGTCACAGAAGCTGTAACCCTTAACATTATATTTCAAACATCTTTTTACTCCAGTTACTCCTTGAGGACACCCACTCCATCCCAGTACCCAGGGATAAATAACCTGAGTGTTCTGGTTTTGACCCAGGGTCTCCTCCTAGTTGCCAGTGCCCAGAAAACCTCCAAAGGTAGGTGTTAAGGAGGTATTCTGGCCAGATAACAGAACCATCTCAGTTAGCTCCTTTAAAAGTGAAGCAAGAGGGACTCTACTCTGTGCTCCCACTGGATATCTGACTGTCTTACCCAGTCTATAACACTGAGCTCAGCCACCATATGATGGAAACCGATCAACCCCTTTTATTTGTGACCTTGTTCTCCCAGTCGCAACCCAAAACTCATGACAACAGGAGAGGGCTGGAACTACAGACAGTACAAAAGATGATCCAGGCATCTGATTTGGGTCTGAAAAGTGAAGTCTATTTGTCTAAATCTGTTACGTTCACATGACGGCTCTACGTGTACATGGTAAATAATGTGCACTTGTCTTTAAATAATACCAGCGAGAATAACAGCATCAGTGGGTGCTCTCCTATGTTTCACGAGACAGAACATTTGGTTTATGCTTTGACCCGTCTTCCTCCCTTCATACCAACCATTTGTGGAAGATGGCCACCCCTCCCTGAACCTGGTTCAGCTGGAGGTTTCTTCCTGTTAAAACAAACTTTTTCCTTCCCACTGTCGCCAAACACTTTCTCATAGGAAGTCATACGTTGGGTTTCTCGGTGTATGTATTATTGTAGGGTCTACCTTAAAATATACAGTCCCTTGAGGTGACTGTTGTCGTGATTTGAATTAAATGTCTCTTTGCTTTTCTAATCCTTGGAAGACTTGGTTTAAATATCTTTTAAGTATCAGCCGTGCCAGTTTTTCCAACTATTTTAATCAGATATTTTGTGGCTGTCTGCCAACTTAGATGCTAGCATAACACTGTGAATGTGCTGCTTACGTAGCCTTAAGCTTTATTTGTGCTCACCACATTGGTAGCCGTGTGCACCTACTGTGATGTCATTGCAGTACATCAGACTAGAAATCTTCTCCTGATTGATGGAGGTCACCACTCAGACAAAACCTCTGCATCAATGCTTGCATAGAAGGAGGATGCAAAGGAAACAGTTTTATGTTATTTTCCTTCAAAGTCTCATCTTTCTGAAGCAAACTTAAGTGGTGAAAACTGGGCCCTAGACTGCAGTCTAAAGGGGCAATTATAATTTGTATTGTCACCGTTGCAAACAGTGGTGCCTCAAGCCATGCTTGGTCATTTAGGCTGCTTGTACATCTACATTGGTGGCAAAGCTGGTAGACATGAATGTATGGCTGTGACAACTTGCACCACCTTTTCAATGATATAGCAGTATAGGAGCTCAGTGATTCACAAATTATAGAGAGGGAGATGCCTCCAGTTTTGATTTCTTCTACTCCTAAACCAGCACTAATGTGGAGGTTTCTGTCTGAGCAGAGAAGAATGCAGTTCAGGAGAAGAATGAAGCACTGGTCTAAATGCTGACCAGTTTGTAGTGACATTACTGTTTGTGCACAACATGATCAATGCAGTAAACCTAATGGGCTTTGGCATAATCCTAGCTATGTAAAAATAAATAAATTTAAAAAAAAAAAAATCACTCTGTAGCTCTGATGTCTTCGTGGCAATCTGCTTCAAATCATACCCAATGATATCCAACATGACCATGTTCACAGCATGGGGCCACATTTAACTCACAGCTACCCCTCTGAACAGGAAGAATGCAATATACCTGAGTGTAATCTAGTTTTCCTTTAGCATGAGCTGACTCAAAAGGACACAGACAGTGAGGTTTAATCTCAATATGGCAGGGTATTCGGAACGTTTCAACAAGCACTCGCGCGTCCTCAAAATGCGCATAAGTGTAACTCTGTGTGTGCATGCTTTTGCTGAGAGGAGGAGGATGTGGTCAGGTTGTCAGGAAGATTCATCATCTGCTTACCTGAACCAAGCAAAACAAGTGCCAAGCGAAAAGAAAGAACCTCAGTTGTTAATAGATTACACCTACCTTCATCCACATTTTGTGATGGCTGGGAATGTCTGCTTTGCGCAAGTTTGAATTTGATTTTAATCGCTAATGTATTGGAGCGGGCTGTGAAACGCGTATAAATACTAGGCCCCTGTTTCGTTTCTTTTTGGTGGTGGGGGGGGCTGCGTTACTAAAAAATATACAGTTCCGCTGACGTTAACAGCTGGTCAAAAAAGCAATATTGTCACGTACATTTCACATGTACATTGCGTCGCTTTCGTCAGGTTTTAGTGTCGAGATAAAGAAGACACTAACGTAACCGCTTTAATGTATGCCAGTAAGTTCGTCAGAGGGATCAGTCTACTTACTGAAAAAGGCAGAAAGGACGACCGAACAGCATTCCATTAAACCGCTTCTATTTCACGTCAATTAAAGCCATGTACGGGACCTCGACGCTATGTCTGTTTAAAAAACACACGTACACAGTAATATACTGCTTGAAAGCAGCTGGGGTGTAGTGAAAGCCCTCGTATGACCGAACTAAATTAAGTTTAAATTGAACTAGATATAGGCCATAAGTGATAAAGTTAGCCGTTGTACTACTTTCAACAGTAACGCAGTTAATTTGGCAAACAAAAACAAGCTAGCATTAATGTTAGTTTCAGTTAACAAGCTAGCAAAAGCAACCGCAGCGTCGTTACTAATCGACGTTTTATTGTATAATTTTTCAAAGTGAACATAACACTGTACGTGTGTCGTCCACTTTAATCCACGGGGTTACTCGGATTTTAATGGCCTGACACAGTTTATAAATGAAAGCGAAGACTTTATTCGTAGTTAATTTGTAAACACGGTGCCTTCCGCGGACCGATTTGGTTTCAGTCGATAGTCAGACGCTGGGTTAGCTTGTGCGCAGAGCTGGCCTGGACTCACCGTGATGTTGCAGTGAATGATCAGCAGCTTCTCCCCTGTTACGTTGAATTGGCAACTGAGTTCATCGGGTTTCCAGTCTATTATTCTGAATCGTTCGTGGTTTGGGTCAAAGATTGACTCCAAAAACTTCAGTTCGGCCTTCAGCCCCGAAACCGACATCTTCTACTCATCTCAAACCACCAGGCCGCTGGCAGAGGGGAAGTCGGGGCGGAATGCGACCGCGCAGTCGAATCGGCTGTACGGATCTCGCATATTAGCGTGAGAACAACAACAAAGGGCTGGAGAGTTAGCTTTATATAAACCTGTGTAGCGCACATAGACTCTTAGCAGCGTTTTGACAGCTGTGACACCACATACGTACATAAATATATTTACATTATTTTATATTTATTTTCGCACCACTACAGATGGAGTCATAGTTGTGACTTTTGCTTAAACGAACCATTTAACAGCATGAAAAGGTTCAGTGTTATACAAGATAATTAGTGCCCCCCATCCCCTTGTTTTTTTTTTGTTTTGTTTTGTTTTGTTGTTGTTGTTTTTGTTTTTAAAAAAAGAGTATTTCCTATATGCTGTTAAACAAAGCAAAGAATCTTAAACACGGACAACCTAGTTTTATTTTGGATGGTTACTACTTCACACATAGAAATAAAATTATTTAGGAAAAAACGAAACTACCATGGTCAAAATTATTAGCTTCCCTATTGCCAACAGTCAGTTGTGTATCCTTTTTGCTGGATAACAGCCTAGAGTCAGTTGTTGTAGTTTTCACCAAGTCCCACAAGCAAATCTTGAGCAATCAATTCTTTTTTGGCAAATCTCTCAAGCTCCTTCAGATGTGATGGTCTTCTGTCTGGCAGGGACTCTGGTCTTCAGTTCACCCCACAGATTTTCAGTGGGATACAATTCAGGGCTTTGTGTGGGCCAGTCAGCAACGTTCACTTTGGTCTTCTGTAGGTAGTTCTTCACCAGGAGCGACCTATGCTCAAGGTCGTTGTTGTGTTGGAAGGTAAAGTGATGACACAGACACAATTTTCCTGTTTGAGGTTTTTTAAAATAAAAATCTTCACACACCATTCTTTCTTAATTATTGCTTCTGCTTTGATAAGATTTCCAGTTCTTGATGCACTGAAGTCTCCCCATAGTATAATACTCCCACCACCGTGTTTACCCTGGGGATGATGTTCTTTGGGTTGTAGGCCTCTCACTTTATTCTGTAAACATAAGCAACATCTCTTTGGCCAAAGAGCTCTAGTTTTAGGCACACTGCCAGTATAATCTTTCTCCAGGTTGTCCTGGGAATACTCCAGTCTAGCATGAAGGTGTCTGTTTTGCAAAAGCAGAGTTTTTCTTGGTCTGAAACCTTGGGGTCTATTCCTGAGCATTGATTTAGTTATTTTCTTCTTTAAGACTACAATTGTCTTCCTTCTCATATCCCAACTAGTGGCAGCAGATGGCTGCCCCTCCCTGAGCCTGGTACTGCTGGAGGTTTCTTCCTGTTAAAAGGGAGTTTTTCCTTCCCACTATCGCCAAAGTGCTTGCTCACAGGGGATCGTTTGACTGTTGGGTTTTTCTGTGTATGTATTATTGTAGGGTCTACTTTACAATATAAAGCACCTTGAGGTGACTGATGTTCTGATTTGGTGCTGTATAAATAAAATTGAATTGAACTGAATTACAATTGCAGGCTCAGCTAAAGTATTTACTAGAATCTTAGCAGTTGGTTTGGGGCCTTTAGACACATGTTTCACCAGTTTTACTTTCGTTTATCTAAATTTATCTAAATCTTTCAAGTTTTGAGCATCACAAAGTTAAAACACATCATCGTACAGCAGTGGTTTGTACCATGGCTAAATAAAACGGTCAGTTTCTCAGGAGAATAATAATATTGACCCTGGTCAATTTTGTTTTTCTGAATTAATACTGTTATTGTGTTCAAACAGAAATAATTTGTGCAGTCTAATGAAAAATAGTATGTTCAGGAAGTGCTATGTTGACAGTCTCTTGCGCTATTAAAAAAAGCACAGGCCAATTTCGACAAAAACTTTAAATTTCATGGGGGGTAATAATTTTGTCCTGATATGCATATACATGTATTGATACTATTTATCAATCAGATGTATAATTAGTCAGTGTATAATACCAGTCAGACATGTAGCTACATCAGCTGTTTGGGAATTGTGAATGTTTGTGGCACAACAGCACATATTAACTGTCACGCAAAGCAAAACTGTGAATCATGAAAAGACCACAAACTAATTGACATACTCAAGCCTGTGGTCTTATGAGTGTTGCCTGGCTTCTACAAGATAAGATAATATAAGAGAAAAGACGACTACATAGTTTAATGTAGAATAGTTAAATAAAATAACAACAATATGACAAAACAAAGTATAGAAATGCACAAAAGCCAATACTTAAAACGTATTGTCAAATGAAGTGGTAAAGATTTTCTGTATCTGTCCTGTGTCAAACAGAGTAAAAGAACCGATTAACAAATTTTGAGCCTATAGTCACTGTGTCAACAGTTTGGCCCATATATTTTTATTTCTTTTGTTTTTGTCGTTATTTATTCCCTCCTTTATTTCCTAAAAAACATGTAAATCTTCAGTGAAAGTAAATATATTTTAGTAAAGTCTTCTAGGTCTTGAATATCATCACACTGTCTTTAAACATGTAGCTAGTGTAACTTATGTGACACCGTTGATAAACCACTACTTATTGTAAATGTTATCTCATTGGCTGATAAGCTGATATCATTTAATATAGCCAATGCTGGATGATAACAATGTTTGGTGTTAATGAAAATAACAATGGTGCACTAGAGGGGCATCAGTGAGACAAATGACAAGACGTGAATGGTTTTACAGGTGGAGGCCAGTGACATTTTTTCCTCCTCATATTTCTAGACTGTTTTTTCACTACTTTTGCATTTAACTATAGGGTCAGGGTCACTACTGGTAGCACAAGGCGATACCTGGACCCTACAGAGGTTTCACAGGTAGTCCCACTCCTCCAGTATGGCATATGTGCCACTGGAGTTTGTTCTGTCTTCCAGCAAAGTCTCAAGAGCATGGAGGAGATTCCGGGAGACAAGCAGTTACACTTGGAGAGCTGGGCACAGCTGTGGAAGGTCCGTAACCCATCAGCCACCAAGGACAGGATAAGGACTGCCAGAGCCCTACAAAATGACTTCCAGCAGCAGGACACTGGTGTGAGTGTCTCTGACCAAGCAATCAGACAGTGACTTCACAAGGGCCTGGCATCCTCAAGTGGGACTGTGCTCACGGCTCAGCACTGTGGAACCAGATTGGAATTTGTCATAGAATTACAGGTCCAGCATTGGCACCCTGCGCTTTTCACAGATGAGAGCAAGTTCACCCTGTGCATATGTGACAGACGCATGTGAAAAAGAATGTTTTGCTGCCTTTAACATTGTTACATTGAAGGCATATAATAACGTAGGGAGGGACAGACCTCTACAGGCTAGCCAACTGTGCTATGGCTGCCATTCACTACTATGCTGGTGGAGTGGGTGCTGGGTTCCTCCTGATGCACAACAATGCTTGGCCTCATGTGGTGAGAGTCTGCAGGCATTTCCTGGAGGAATAAGAAACTGAACCATAGACCGGACCCTACGTTAAAACCTATAGAGCACCTCTGGGACCTTACATTTTGGTCCACCGAGTTGCACGTCAGCCTGTGCAGGATCTAAGTGCTTCCCTGGTCTAGATATGGAAAGAGATCACCCAGGACATCATGTCTTCTCATTAGGAGTGTGCACCAATGATGTCAGACATTCATAGTCAGAATCTATACAAACTACTGATTATCGTTCTGAGTTGCTATAGTGACATGTTAGCATTTCCAGTGAGATGCTCTGCAGCCACTTACAGTTGCTGCTTGTTTATGGGTGTTTCTGCATTCAGTCTTGTATTTAGTAGTGGAAAAACACCCGATTTAAGCTCAAGAGCTTTGATCGGGTGACTGACGTGGTCACTGGAGAATATCCCATTTCTTTGCCTTTGGGAAACTCTTGCAGTTTGCTTTGGGTCATCACCATTATCACTACGAAGCACTGTCCAGTTTGGAGCATTTGGCTATTTTCATTCTGTCATAATGCCGTGTGTGAGCCAGGAAGGATCAGGACCTAAAATACAGAACTCAGAAGTAGGACTAAGTTATAAGTGCATATAAACCAAGTTATTCCATTGATATGAGTTACAGCTGCTTTTTAAACATTCAGAACTTTTACTTCTATACATCTATAAACCATCTCAACATAATATGACTGCATTAATAAGCACATTTCTAACTGATCTCATAGAGATAATCGTTTCTGGTAATTTTAGGCTGTGGAAACACTTTTTTGCATGCACCCATGCAGTTTAATGCTCTGGCCTAGGTAAACAATCAAGCAGTACAGAGTAATGCACTGATTGGACACTAGATGGCAGAAAACATGCATCTGTTCTGTTTACAAGCTAACATGAACTCTGGCAGTAGTAGTTCAAAGCCCAGTACACACACCTTGTATAACACAAATCAGTACACCGTGTAAAAGGTGGATTTAACACAGCACCAAACATTGCATAACCGTGATAGCGAACTTGAACCTGGGGTTCACGGCTCGAAGCATTTGGGTAAGTATTACTATAGCTTAAAATGTAAATATGTTTGGAGAAACATCCCGCACTTTGTGATAAAACACTTTATGATAAAAATGTGAGTCTAACTATTTTAATTTTGGATGATTAAACGTCTATAATTAGATATTATGGAGTGGTACGCCTAGATTGTGATCTTAAAGGCAGATTTAGCTAGCTTTGTTGGATTTGATTTTATTAAACAGTGTGGTCTTTCGCAAGCAAACTGCAGTTGGAGTTGTATTATATATAGGCTGTGGACCAAAATGACGCAGAGCCGGTTTTTCATTAGAACTTAATTCAATTATTACAGTTTAAATTTCTAGAATGTTTTCAATTTTTCCCTCGTGTGGCTATGAAGAGTGAGGCTGGTGCAAGATTTTATTTGTGAAATTGAGCGTGGGTGTGGATAATTACAATTATACTGTTTGATTTGAGTTTTGTGTCTGGATCCCTTTCTTTATTTTTTTAAATCTCTGAGAATTATGAAGACCCAGGCTGGTATAAAAGTTTTTTTTTTATTTTTCACTGTAAGGGAGTGGGAATGTGGACTAGCAGTCCAGCGCTGGTTGTGTGGCACATCCCCGCATGGAAGCTGTGGGTCCAGCTGTGGGGAATGACCAGTTAATGCCCAGGTGCACGTGTGAGCTGCACATCCCCAAAGCACAGAGTTTCCCAAACCCTGGCTTGGTCCATAACATGGACATATGTGTCCAGCTTCTCACAGAACACAAAGACTATCAGCAAATATATTCAAAGTATCCAAAGTTAAAATGCCTACATAAAAATTATTTTAATGTCTAATGTTATAATACTGTTAGTACTGATGCAGTGAGGTATAAGAAGCCCTGTTTTATGAGTTTAAACTGAGCTGCTTTTTAAAAACTGCTTTAAATACAACAAAATATCTTAATCCATAGATTTCTAAGGTTTGGGTGCTCCAACAATAAATAAAAAAGCAAAAACAAAAAAAGACAATACACATATGTTTATTTTTGCCATATTTGCCATGTTTCTTTAGTCTTTTAGAGGACGTTTGAGTTTTATGAAGTACTAAATAATTTGAACTCTTCTGATCTACATAAATTATTTCAGTGAATCCCTGTGAGAAGATTAGTAGAGGAATCCCCACACAGCTCTTAAACATCAGAAACACGACAGGGAGCCCCAATAGGGCACAGCATGCTTCTATAATCTCTGATAGGTAAAAAGAAACTTTGGGTTTCAAATATTGCAATGAAGTAAACACTATTTGTCTCTTTATTGCAGTGGAGTAGACATATATAGTCAAGATATCAAGTGGAAATATCAAATTATACAAAAATGATCAGGCAGTACTGTGTTACCGACTTGTTTTTGTGTATTTTTAAGGTATCTGAGGGACGTCATGAAGATGCTTTATTTACCTTTGATCCTCTTTACGCTACTCTCATTCCAACCACCCGGTTCATTTGGGGGCAAAATTCTGGTGTTCCCACTGGATGGAAGCCATTGGATAAACATGAAAGTGCTCATAGAGGAACTGCATGCCAAAGGTCATGAGATCACTGTCATTCGGCCATCTGATAGCTGGTACATCAGTGAGAAATCTCCACTCTATACCTCTGTCACACTTCCCTACTCTAGTGGATTTGAGGAAAACTTTGAAACATATTTGTTTCAACAGCTGGAAATCCGGCTTCAGGGAAAACCTACGTCCTCTTGGTCCCACATCTGGACTCAAATTCAGATCCGGAATGTGGTTGTAGAACAGTTCACTCAGTTTCACAAAGGGATGAGAGAAACAATCGTTCAGATGTTTGAAGACAAAGAGCTGATGCAGTCTTTACATGCTGCTAAATACGATGTGCTTTTGACTGACCCTGGCATCGGTTGCGGGGCCATGCTGGCACGCCGACTTCAGCTTCCTCTGGTTTTCAATGTAAGATGGACCATTCAAGGCGAGGCTCACTTCCTTATTGCTCCCTCACCTCTGGCATACATTCCTTTTACTGGAACAGAGTTAACAGATAAGATGACCTTCTCTGAGAGAATAAAGAATATGTTGAGTTACATTATTGGCATGTACACATTGTTTCACATGGCAGAAACAAACTACAAACCGGTTGTTATGAAGTACTTTGGGCCTGATGTGGATTACTCAACGTTTTTCCTGGACGCTGATATATGGCTTATGAGAAATGATTTTGTCTTTGAATTCCCACGTCCAACATTGCCAAATATTGTCTACATGGGTGGATTTCAATGTAAACCCTCAAAAGCGCTTCCTGATGACCTGGAGACATTTGTCCAGAGCTCTGGAGACCACGGAGTCATTGTGATGACCCTCGGGACTTTAGTTGCAAAGCTTCCTCAACATGTTACTGAGGAAATTGCTGCAGCCTTTGCCCGACTTCCTCAGAAGGTTATATGGAGGTATATTGGACAAAGGCCAACCAACCTGGGAAACAACACGTTACTAGTTAACTGGCTGCCACAAAATGATCTCTTAGGACATCCCAAAACTAGAGTGTTTGTGACCCATGGAGGCACCAATGGAGTTCAGGAAGCAATTTACCACGGGGTGCCTATAGTTGGACTGCCCTTATTCTTTGATCAGCCCGATAATCTCTTCAGGATCAAAGCAAAAGGAGGAGCTGTGATTGTGGATATCGCTATGCTCAAAAGAGATAGCTTTGCAGAGGCACTGATGACAGCTCTTTACAATTCCACTTACAGGGAAAACATGCAGATGCTCTCCAGGCTGCACAGAGATCAGCCTATGAAACCTCTGGATCAGGCAGTGTTTTGGATAGAATATGTTATAAGACATAAAGGGACCCGTCATCTGCAGACACAGTCGTACAAAATGTCGTGGTTTGTGTACAAGTCTCTTGATGTCATTGCTTTTTTGTTGACCGTCGTTTTGCTTATGATGCTCATTTGTGTGTCATGTCTAAGGCTAGTGTGGAGAATGATCTTTTCTGGAAAAAAAGTTAAACGTGAATGATCAGAAAAACAAAAGCGATCCAATCTGAAAAACGTTCTCTGCACCAGCCATGTGCTAATTACCTGAAAGCATTTTACTTTGCCATATTTATCTTGAGAAAATCAAGAGCATAACCCTGAATGTTTCTGATTTCAGTCGAGGTTTTTATTTGTGAAGCTATGATATCTGGTGGTGAAGAATCATTAAAAAAAAAAAAAAATCAACCAATCCACACATGGATCAACTCTAGAAGCGAATCACTTTAAAGCTGGGCAAGCCCCACCTTGTTTTTCACCAAATTGTTTTTTGAAAAGTGCTTTGTGAATAAAGATGATTCTAGTATTTTCTATTTAATAATTTCTCTTGTATTTTCATTGTTTCCTGCTTACATTTTTAAAGAATTATGTCAGTGATGTGTACTGCTCTTAAGCCATTTACTGACCAGGCACTAGATGGCAATACAAGACACGCTGCACCTATCTGTCCCGTACTGTTTTCCTGACAGTGAAGTTAAGCTGATTTTTATTTATAATGGCTCAGTCCAGTCCTGCATTAGTAGACGTGCCATTCTGTAACAATTTGTAAGAAATTCAATTTATGTCCTTTTGTGTTTGAAAAATGAAGAAAATGGATTCTGCAGGATTTTAATGAAAGCCCCTGGGCTCAGGAAGTAGAGCAGGTCATCTGCTACAGAAGGTTGGTTGCTCAATCCCTGGCTGCTCCAGTCTGCATGCCAAAGTATCCTTAGGCAAGATACTGAACTCAGAGTTTCACCTGATGCGTTTTTTCAGACAGTGAATGTATGTGAAGGTTAGACAAAAAGCATTTACACATTCAAAAACAAAAACAGTTTTTAGGACT
Organism: Aulonocara stuartgranti; assembly: GCF_965226115.1. Classification (NCBI taxonomy): domain Eukaryota; kingdom Metazoa; phylum Chordata; class Actinopteri; order Cichliformes; family Cichlidae; genus Aulonocara; species Aulonocara stuartgranti. Next base: position 54,363,735 of record NC_138945.1, on the reverse strand, counting down.
ATGTGTGTGAATGAGGCTTATATAAACTGCTTTGAGTGTTCAAATAGAGTAGAAAAGCACTCTACCAGTTCATTTACTATTTATTTACTCTGTTTGTCAGATCTGTGGGCTTTATGAAGACATAAATGATTTAAAAACGCTCACAGTCAGCAAACAGATGTAATTGCTTGTCCTGTGTGCATGCTACTGCACATTGGCAACAGACGTCATGTCTTACTTTTTTGTTTGTGGCTCTCATAGTCAGTGAATTTCCAGGTGGACTCGGGATGAGGGACAGATTCAGTAGCAGTGGGTTAATTACAGTGAAGCAAATTTCAAAGTGACCACTAAAGGAATTGTGAATAGCGTGTCCAGAGGTCTAATATATACAAATCCACAGGGTCTCTTCCTCACAGGGAAAAACACTCTGTCTTGGAAAATCACTCAGAGAAGAGAAAATGGTGAGACATTTATTTTATCCTAGTCTACACTTAAATGAAAGCAGATGTCCTCTTAGCACTGTGAGGTGCAAACTACATCATCAGTTTATCCATCCGTTCTCTTCCGCTTTCTCCCGATCAGGGTTGCAGGGAGGCTGGAGCCTATGCTACCTTGGGGCGAGAGGCAGGGTACACCCTGGAGAGATTGCCAGTCTGACACAGGACTCAAACTACATTATGTATTTGCTTAACTATTACTCACCTCTCATTGAAAGTTAACAACCACTAAGATTATTGTACATTCACAGATGCCTGCTAATTACTGCAGCTGAAATTTCATTCACAAAAACTGGAGCACATTTGTACGGTCTGTTAGTACAATTAACTGCACATGAGTCACATTGTTTGACAAATAACTGAAGAAAAAGGAACTGACAAAGACCAGTGATTGTATAACAGGGTCCAGTTCAGTGACCCCATACTGCATTGTTACAAAAGGGAGGAAATGAGCTTCGAGCCATTCCTAAATGCAACGGAAGGTTTTCTTGCAATTCAGCTAGTGCTTTATTTTTCAGCCTTTCGGGTTGTTTTTTGCAAATCATCCCTTCACAGAAAGCCACAGGGAAACTTAATTAAATGTCATATATGTGTGCCCATTTGTTTACCTCTTTTGCTGTGATGCACCTGCGTGTAGTACTCCTAAACACCAATGATGTGTTGATGTGGATATTTTCTCTTTTTTTGACCGTTCTCTATAACTCTGGGAAAATCCAGTTCAGCAGTTTCTGAAATACTCAGACCAGCTAATCTGGTATCAACAATCACGCCACATTCAAAGTCACTTAAATCACCTTTTATCCCCATTCTGTTGCTCGGTTTCAGCCCATTGATAAACAACAACAAATCCTGGTCTGAGTGTGGGGGATTGTCACATTTTCTCTATCTAGTTTCCAGCTCCACAAAAAAGTGATTTTTTTTCTTAAAAATATAAATAAAAATTTTCAATCAGTTAAGCATATTAGAAAATTGACATGACATGCCCTAATGTAAAAAGAATGGTGATAATTATTGTATCAAGAAACAATAAACCTTTCATCTAATTAGAAATCCCAGTCTTCAATTAATTCAATACAAAATATTACATAGCGTGCACTATACAGGTCATCGGATGTTCAAGATGGGCTTTACGTCTACCAACAACTGCTCACACTGCCAAACCAATTCACCGGACAATTATATCCACGCTCTTTGGTTCTGTCCACCAGTTCAGAAGTTTTGGCGCGAGATATGTGAAGACTTATCGAAGTGTCTGAAATGTAACATTCCAACTTCCCCCTTAGTGTGTTTGTTGGGCAGCTTAGATAATGTCACTTCAGAAAAGAATATCGCCCATATGGTTTTCACTGCCCTATGCATAGCCAAGAAAACAGTCCTCATGAACTGGAAAAATAAAAATAATCTTAATTCTAACCAATATAGAAATTATCTATTAGATTACATTAGTCTTGATACAGCCTCGGCCACCACATCAGATCAATTGCTCTGGGCTCCTTTGATCAGCTCCATCACCTAGTGGGGGTGGGGGGTCATAGTTTGGTCCCGCCTTCACTGTTGTGATTGGTGTGGGGGTAGGGACAGGCTTAGGGCGTCGGGGGGGTTCCCCGGAGGCATCTTCCTTGGGGGGCTCAACCCGGGGTAGCGGTCATGTCCGGTTAGGGGCTCTGTTGGCTCTCCGGTGACTGTTTCCTCGCGGCTGCGTGCAGCGGGGCTAGGGGAGGGTCTGTGCTGACGGACGTGGGTTACTGACCTGGTAGCCTGGCTGCCCCTGGGTGGGTCCGGGATGGGCGTGAGGTTCTGGGGGCGCTCCGTCTCTGGGCTGGGACCCGGACCGGGCCTCGGGGGCTTGGGTCCTGGTTGGTGTGTTGCCGGGGTTGTGGGCGGGTGGGTGCATGGGGGCCCAGCCCTGGAGCAGGGTGCCGCCGGTGCGTCGAGCCACCTGGGGGGCTCTTCAACTGGTGGGGGAGATTGTCACATCTTGCAGGAGCTTTCCTCTCCTCAGGAGCTGCCTCTGCAGGAGGGGGAGATACAGGAGAGGTGGAGGAAGATCTCAGCCTGGGTGTTTATTGTCTTATGTAGTCTGGAAGATGAGTGGATGGTGGGGTGGGTGCAGTTTTCTCTGTGGTGGGGTTGGGTGGACTGTCCCGGGCTCTGTGGGGCCGGGCGGCGCTGCTGCACTGGGCCCGGTCTGGATGGGCCTGGGCCCCCTTTCCCTGGCGGGTCGCGGAGTATGGGGGTGCCTACTGGGGTCAGCGGGGGAGCTGGCCCCAGGGAGGGGTCACCTGCCCCTCCCTTCCTTCCCTCCCCATCTCCAGCTGCCTCCCTCTTCCCGCTCCACCACAACCACCCACACATGCAGGGCCTTGGAGTAGGGGTATGTCACCAGGGTGCAGAGGAGGCTACCCCCCCCCCCCCCGTCCCCTTCTGGCTGCCTCTGCCTCAATTTTATCCCACAACTTAGACATTCACATTACTCACACTCTCATTACACATACATATAGGATCTTGGGGGTGGGCACGATACACGGAGTCCAAAGTACCATCAGGGTGTATACCTCACCCCTGGCATCGTTGCCCACCTCTCAATTTTAAATACACGTAGACATTGAGGGCTAGCAGGAGGGACCATGCGCTTACCTGCTGCTCTCTGGCAGGTAGCTCCAAGCCCTCCTGGGTTTTAAATGCACCTTAGAACACACATGCATCAACATTACAATGAGCGGGTGGAGGGAGGTTCGGAGTCTTCTCTCACCCCCGTTCTCTGCGACCTGCTGGAGCAGGGGGGCTAGTAGGAGGAGTTGGCCGTCCGACTGCGGTCTGGAGTGTGGAGCCTTCCTGCTGCTGCGGAGTCGGGGCGGTCTGCCTCCCCCCACCGCAGGGAAAAGGGAAACACCACCTGGGTCTGGGTGCAGTTCCCCCCTCCAGGGGCGGGGGCACCTAGACCCGGTTTGTAGAGTACGCTTGGGGAGTGTGATCGTGTGTACAACGTCTCTTTATGTCTGTCTCCACGTTGGTTGAGTGTGGAGTAAGTGCATATGAGAGCATGAGGGTGGGAATGGATGTTTGTATCTGTGTGTGCCTGTATGTCTGTGTCTATATGTCAGGTTGGGTGTCAGGCGCCACCTCTCTGGGGACATCTCAGGCCCTCCAAGGTTTGGAGGCCTATCTCCCCCTACCACCACTTCCCCTGCCAGTGGCGGACCCCCTCAGACATCGGTGCGTTGGTGGTTCTTTGTGTCCGGGGATGGGCGTCCAGGTACACACCGGCTCACTCCTTGGCGGCCGCTTATCGGGGCCTGGAGCCTGGGGCTCGCTCGGGCCACTTCGGAGGTGGGGTGCCCCCGGCCTCTCGGCCTGGGGCTCGGTCACTCAGGCGCAGCTGGCTGCTGGCGGAGCTCACGGGCGCGTCACTGCAACTCCCCCTGGCTTCTGCTCCGCGGCTGCTGAGTGAGCCCTCATCTGGGACTCTCCTCAGCTCTTTCCGGGACAGTGGCGCAGCTGCCCCTCTGTTGGTCTTCCTTGGTCTCTTGTGTTCTGGGGGCCTCTGGATGTCTGGAGTTTTGATCTCCTCCACACCTGCTTCACGCCCTGGAGGACGGGGCTGTGGCCCCCCCACACCCTCTAGCAGATTATTACATGAAGGAACCTTTTAAAAAAACAAAAAACAAGCGCGTCCATGCTCACAGGTGTACACACGGGTGATCACACCCACAAACTACACCCTTTTTGGCTCCTACCTCAAAGCACACTGTGTTCTGTTGATCTTATGTGCTGCACAATAATGTTTAACATTTAGTATTTACTGTCATATTCCCATATATCATTGTGATGTTGTTTATTCTATTACTCTTGTTCTCTTCTGCTTGCTTTCTTTTTTCTTTCTCAGCAGGTGATCCAGGTGATTGATATATGCATTTTTTTTCTCTGCCCGTTCTGTTGGTTTTTGTCTTTTGCCCTTCTCCCCTGTCCCTCTTCTCAGCTGTTTCTCTTTCCCTCTTTCTTTCTCCCCTTCTTTCCCCCAGTCAAGTCTGTCCCGTATTCAGTAAGTGAAAATAAAATAAACAATAAAAGGTGAATCAAATGGACCATTACGGCAAGGCTGGGATGGTCAGTTTGGTAAAGTAAATCCGTTGGGCATCTTTCTTTGCCTTTAGACAACAATTCTGATGGCAAAAGAGCCAAACGGGACAGGCCAAAAAAAAAAAAAAAAAAAAGGGCAGGGTTGTCTGGTTCTGTGGCGTATGAGCCAACATAACTCTGTGATGATTAAATGACAACAAATAACCGCAAAGTTGTTTTTATAAATACTTTTAATTACATTATACATGTTTGGACAGCTATTTTCAAGGGGTAACTATCTGCAGTACAGACTTTGATGGAGTGGAAATATTCTCACACTTTCAGTCCAAGCTTCTTCTCTTTTTTTTTACATGCTTGTATTTATTAGCCTCTTTAGTTGACACAGAGACATATGCAGTTTTCACCTTCACTTTTTCCATCCAAACTTCAGCTGAAAACGTGCTGTAATTGGTTTGCCTCAATGCTATGTTGTTCACTTGCACACAGATTTTCCATACGCATGCCTAGTTATTTGTGAATATCTGACCTATAACAAACAGCTGTTGGCTGGCTGCTTAGTTCTGCCTCAGATGAGAGCAACCTCTTTGCCACAGTCGACATACAAATAAATAAACCGTTTATTTATCAGGCTTTTAAACAACATCGAGCTCGTTATACAGTCGTTAGGATGACTTGTGTCATGCATCAGTTTGAAATGTCATCTTGTGACCTTATTATCCCCCGTTGTTGTGATTAAACCTGTATTTGTGACTCTCTTTGCTTGTGTGTGCGCTTGTCTGCAACAGGTGTTGATACATATAAAAAAAAAAAAAAAAAAAAAAAAAAAAGGTATCGCACACCACAGCCGCTCTATCACGTGACCACACTGATCCAACGTGCTACGGTTATAAGCCGAGTTATGCAATGTCGCAAGTTTTGTGAGGTGCTTTTTTGATATTTAATGGATCGATTACATTTTTTACTTCTCTCTGATATCCGATCCAGTAATTTAGGTCAGTATCGGACCGATACCGATACGTAATATCGGATCGGTCCATCTCTAGTGTGTAGTGAGGGGTTTCATAGCCTTAAAACATCTATAATAATAATAAAAAAAAAAAAAAAAAAAAAGAAACAGTGGATTATCTTTTTTACTGCATACTTCTTATCTTCTGCGGCTTCCCCAAAAAATACTGACATTGTCAGCGCCACCCCCGCATTCACCGTGAATGAAAGCGGACTTTTATAATGCATAACAAAAATAGTGGTTAAATACACCCATAAGCGTGTCGGGCACTGAATGTGGGAATACCGGTAGTTATGATGATGAACGAGCACAAATTTGCCTTTTTTAATAAAAAGAAAAGAGAAGAATCACTCGAGGCAAGTAGTAACTTTCTTTTGCAAAAGAGTAATTTCTGAAAATACAGTTTCAACTCAAAATGACATTATACTGATTAACATTAGATTTTCCTGCTAGTCTTGGCTGATAGGAAGTGTTCTTATTGCATAGTAAATAATAACAAGAGTCCAAACAACTGATTACATCATGTTATAAGGATGAAAGAAAATGAGAAACAGTATCGTGTTTAGTGTATTATACTAACGTCTGATGGGGTAAGGTAACACTCCAGATGTCCTGTCCAATATATATTACAATTATTACATTCTCACATGCACCTCTGTTTAGGGATGTCTATTAATATTCAGCGTTTCAGTGCATGCTTGAAAACAGCTTAAGCAAAGTGTTGGACCACCAGAACAGCATCACTGTCTCTCTGCAGTGATTCTCCAGACGTCTGAAACTTTACTGGAGGAATGGAACATTATTATTTTAACAGATGTCTTCTGTTTTGGTATTTTGATGGTGATGGTGGAGAGTGCAGCTCAGTTGACTGACAAATTGTACTGTTGCAGTCTTACAGGTTCCAGGGTTGCATAAGTTTTGGTTCTTGTTTTGAATTTATAGTTGTTTTTTAGGTGTTCGCGTTAATCAGTGTAGTCTAAGGATAGTTGTCCGTGCCTATGTGTTTATATAAACACCTGCCTTTGCCCTCACTTTTGTCTGTTTACTTTCCCTCCTGTATATTTGCTGCTGTTCCTGTGAACTTTCTGTTATCTGGGTTTTGTATTTTGCCTACCTTTGCATGCTGCTTTTGGGTCATCTCTTCACTTACTGGCCAAAATGAGTCACACTATTTTCATACTCAGGCTTTCTGACTGATGATCCTGCCACTTATGCCCCAACAACGAACCCTGTTTTAAAGTCACTGTGAGAAATCGTCCATTTTTTAAAAGTCAGAACCAACTGAACCAGCTCAGCAGTTTTATACAGCAGGCTGAGAAAACCTGGATATAAACTGATTATTGTGCTAGTGCATTCCTTGTATTTCTTGACCTATATATTCAGGTTTTTAAATCTGTTATCCATCTGTGATATCTGGGAGTCCAGATGACCCACTTTATGTGGGACTGTGCACCGTTTTTCCTGTCCCCTCATCCCACACTGAAATGCCGATGAAGGCAAAATGACAGATATGAATTCAAAAAGAAATGTACTGATCTAAACAGGCATACCTCATGAATACCAAAGGTGATTATCACAAAGAAAAGCTGCTGAAATAACTCTAAGGTTTTACTTTTCTCTTTTATTAATACAGGAATTTAATTACTGACTGAAGAAGTGGTGAAACAAATCTTTAATTTACAATATAGAGTGTTGGCAACAGTTGTTGTCATTGGTTGCGATATAAATAAAGCTGAATTGAATTGTTTCTTTTTATTTGATATGTAGATGCTTTTTTTCACTTACATATAATTATGCAAACGATGCAAGTATGGTGATATGAGTACAAACTCTTGGTTAATACGTTGTTCAATACACTGGTTCACTCTCACATTAATGCAAATATGTGATCAGCCAATCAAATGGCAGCATCTCAGTGCATCTAGGCACGATCAGGACAACCTGCTGGAGTTCAAACTGAGCATCAGAACGGAGAAGGAAGATGGACTACAACAGCAGAGGACCACACCAAATGCCACTCCTGTCAGCTGAAAACAGGAAACTGATACTACAATAATGCCTGGTCTGGTAGAGACAGAATTGAGTGTTAACAACATAAATGCATTCATTCTTCTTGACTTGTATCAGTTGTTCAGGCGGTTGCTGGTGGTAAAGTGACGTATTTGCATCCCTTTGTCCATCCCTTTAAAACCACAGAATACTCATTTTCTAATGGATGCTTCCAGTAGGATAACACACCATGTCACGAAGCTCAGATCCCCTTGAACTGGTTTCTTGAACGTGAAAATGAGTTAACTGTACTCACATGGCGTCCACAGTCACAAGATCTCAATCCAACAGAGCACCTTTGAGGTGTAGTGCTACGGAACATTGGCATCATGGATGTACAGGTGATAAATCTGCAGCAACTGTGTGATGCTGTCATGTCAGCGTGGATCAAAAATAATGTTTCCAGCACCTCATTGAACCCATAGCACAATTAACGCAGTTCTGCAGGCAAAAGACACCATACTCTTTGCCCCACATTCATGATGTAGAAGACCAAGTGACTTGTGCTTCTGTGCTGTAGGTGTCAGCCTGCCATTAACCTATATTTGCTCAAAGAGAAATTGGATTAAAAGTTTGCGTAAAGCCACAGGTGCTGTTGGGTTCAAGGCTTAGTCAGCCCGAGTGAGAACCTGCTTGACACAGGACACGGCTGCTCAGCGAGTAGCTACTGAAGGATGAAGTGTCAAAGAAACACTCGCTTCTGATTGGTTTGCAGACACTGTAGGCGACAACGGCTTAATTTGACTACAAGAAAGAAACAATCGCAACTATATTCTAATTCTTAAGGGGCTTCGTACAAAACAGGTCTAGCAGTATACATATAAAGACCATGGTTATTATCTTATTTCAACAAAAATCGATTTGTGCTTCACTTTTGCCATTGGACGCACCGTCTTGTCTCTGCGCTCCTCCAAGATCTCGCGGGATTAAAGATGTAACGGGTGGTTAAGAAAAAAAAAAAAAAGGAAAAAAAGGTGGTTCGGTATCTGCACCGGGTTGTCAGCAGAGCGGCACAGGTAGCCAGCTGCACCTCTGTGGGCTCACGCTCGTCTACCTAGCGACGCTTGACTCAGTACGTGACACGACTGGGGAGTATCTGGAGGTGCGAGCCTCGGCGAACCAGCCCGCTCCATCATAACCGGCGCAGGTCACCTTAGCGCTCTCCTACCGGCATTTTCCGTCCACCGTCTCCGAAGATGATACCTGGCAAACGCAGAGCTGCAGTCATGATCTTCTCGGTGGCGATATTTGGAGCTCTGATGCTGCAGTCCGTCTCATCTCAGAACGGTAGGAAAGCTCTCCCTATAGAAAAACGCAGCGTGTTACACATCATGGTGAGAATGCGGTTTTAAGGGAGGCACTGGCATTGGCTGACTTTGATGCATTAAAAAAAATGTTACTTTAAATGAATTACTGCAAGATTCCTCCAGCCTCATTAGATAATCCTCTGTTTCTGACAGAAACACACACCAGAGCTGATCGATTGGCGTCTTGTTGGCCCAGCGTTAGAAAAGAAGGGTTAATAAATCATTAATGGGCTACAATCTGTACTGCTGTAGTGAGCCATAAGGAGGCCTGTGCAGTGTCCCTAAAATGTCCTTTGAAGTGTGGAGCTGAATACTGAGCCGATACATGAGCGGTTCAGGCAGCAAGGACAAGTTCTGTCCACGGGTAGGATCGTGCCACACTGAAGTTTAAAACCTGTGATGCCAGCACACAAACACTCTCTCACATGTCCAGTCAACATGCTGTCACGCGTGGGTCTGCTCAGAAATGGCAGGATAGGGATCAGGAATTCAGAAAAAATAAAATCCTCTGCTACAGAGTGAAATAATTGTATGCATCAGTGCAGGTCCATGTAATTATGTAGGACCTTAGAAGCGCAGCTCTGTAAATAGCATCAGTCCATTTTGCTGCATGTTCCTATTTTTAGAGCAGAGATGCTGCACTGGGAACTATGGCTTTAATGTCCTCTTGCAACAGTGAATCTGTTAACTCTTTGCTGAGACGTGCTGCACTGCAGAATGGCATTGATTTCCCAGCGCAGCTCCACTTGCCCAATTCACCCTCAGCTCGTAAACCTCATCCCCCCCCAAACTGATTAGGGCTGTGTAACCCCCCTCTCAGTCCACTATCTGTTTGTGTATACTGTAAGCGTGCAGTGCTTCTTGCATTCCTTTGCGAGCTCTGTGTGCGGACGAGTGAGAATGGATTGAGCTCCGGCCTTCCCCGGAGTGGTCCATGTGTAGGATTGCATTACACATCTCCTCCTATACTGTGCGCCCACTCACAACATCTCTTCTCCAATCAGAGCTGACAAAGCTCAGACTTCTGATTAGAAATACTGGCTTTACATCCGACAGGAGGAGGTAGAGATCAATCTTCTTTATTGCCTTTCAAATATTGTAGTTTTCTCTCTTCTTCTTTTTCTTCTTCCTTTCTTCAGATTGCGGTCACACAGAATATTAGCAAACACTGCTGCCAGTCACGTCCCAGAATCCATTTGGCTGCTTATATGTGAAGCTATATCTCAAAAGATTAATACAACAGTATATCATGTTGCTTCCTGTCGAGATGCGTTATCCCCCCTCTGACACCAAATATCAATGTTTTTTCACAACATACAGATGCTCTAAATCACAGGTGTCGAACTCCAGGCCTCGAGGGTCGGTGTCCTGCAGGTTTTAGATGTGTCCTTGATCCAACAAAGCTGATTTAAATGGCTAAATGACCTCCTCAACATGTCCTAAAGTTCTCCAGAAGCCTGGTAATGAACTGATCATTTGATTCAGATGTGTTGACCCAGGGTGTTATCTAAACCCTGCAGGACACCGAGGCCTGGAGTTCGACACCCCTGCTCTAAATAGATATCAATCCAGTTTGATTTACCAGACTCACTTCTTCATTTCTCTTTGAGCTAATGTTTTAAATGAAGTGAAGAAGGAGAAGAAACTGACTCACATGGGGGAAAAATCAGACTGCCAGTTAATTGAATTGGTATTTAATGCAATAGTAATCTGTAACACAACAGTGCACAGATGAAATAAATGATTCTTTTCCCAATGTATCAAGATCGTATCTTGTGATTCCCAGCCCTACTCTCTGTGGAGTTATGAGTCTAAAGTGAAGTTAACATAACAGACTGTTTAAACAGTCTGAAAAACAAAGTAATGTTTTATTTTCAGAAGCTAAAAAATGATATTTTGTGAGCTATTTCAGTTTGAGTTGTAGATTTTATTGTTTCAGTACCTGATGAATTGGCCAAATTACAAATAATTTGCATTACATTTGTAGATGTTTCCAGAGACTGAAAATGATTGTGTTTAAGGAAACGATTTAAACATGTAAAACTAAAAGATGTAACAATGTATTGTATTATAATAGAGCAAATTAACAAAAGCATATAAAGCACGATAATTGCCGGGGATATTAAATATCAGTTGTTTTCATTGCCCAGCAATCCATTGATTATTACTCTCACTTGGCTAAAAGATTATTTGGTCAACATATGGACGAAGAAGGGAAAAAGCGGGGAACAAATCTCATCACAGTTTTCCGAAACATAAGACGATGCTGACATGTTTCTCATGAAAATTTAAACCCCGAGCAGCTGAGGAGCACACAGGAGAGAGAAAAAAGCTAAATCCTGCAATTAAAAGGTTGGAACCAGTGAACGGTTTGTATTTTTGACTGGTAAATGACAGAAACCATTACTGATCACGACTAACCACAATTGCCCACATTTATTCTTTTTTTCTGATAATTATTGGATGGATGCATTGTTTCATCTCTAATGTGCATTTCTGCTATATCTAACATCAAAGGCAATCCCTACAGGGAAATGTAAGAGAAGTAGTGCCGTTTTCTGAAGCCCCACGATGCATATAAAACATTAACATGCTTGAACAACACAGTTGTCAAATTCAGTTTAATCTGATTGCATGTAAGTATAATTATTGTTACTATAACACATCAGCTCCCTTATGTTGCATTTCAGTGCTTCGAAATGTTTATTAAACTATATCAAAACATTTAAGACATATATATTAGAACCATTTTCACTGTGCAGTTAATGCCGTCCAGCATGTGAATGTATGTAATTGCTGTTTTCTTCAGTATGTGTTGGAACATAAACTGGGACTGTGGCCAGAATTTCTTCATTTTAGACACATTTAAATTGGATTCGTCAGACGATTCGAGGTCGTCTGCTGTCAGTTTGTGCTCTTGGATTTGCAGTTTGAATAATAAAACTGAAATTGGCACACAGTGTCATAGTGTGGATCTGGACAGGAACAAACACTCTGATAAAGGACAAAAGAAAGTTAGGACTATTTATATACTGGACTGATGGGCAGGTGGAAACAGGTGAGGAACGAGACACAGCTTAACCTAATCAACACAGTTTATTGCAAGCTGAAAGTAAAACTAGAGTGAGGAACGGCAGAAAGGTAACCTTCAAAGCAAAAGAGGGAACAGCTCAGAAGACAAAGGGTAAATGCAGCGGCTAACAAGAATAACAAACAGTGGAACAGACGCTAGTAGAAAGACAAGAAAGAGGAACAGATGGGGAAAAACAGAGGAAACTAAAACTGCTGCAAAGAATAAAAATAAACACCTGAACTTGAACTGAAACCAAACTGAAAGGCTAAAGGTTTTAAAAATAACAGCAACAACAACAAAAAAAACACGAGTCAAAAAGTGAAAAAGTGCAAAAATATAAAAAATACAAGGACCAATAATGCACAGATCTTACCAGAAAAAGCATATAAACACAACATCTAAAGACCAAACAATTATTTCATTGAGAGAACAAAAGACACACACACACAGGTGCTTTATGCACATTAAAATTCAGAAAGAATTTAGAAGCAAATTGGGAACACAGACAATGAAAACGTTAGATGGCAATAACAGATTTTTGGACTGTCACGCTGATATAGCGTATATGAATAGATCTCTTGATAATAAATGTGATGTGATTTGCTACAACAAGTACAATTTTACAATGTTGCATTGGGTTTTTATACGTTTAAGTGTGAAATAGGCAAATTATTTCCTTTAACATGTCAATATGAACTAAATGTTCTTTGCACAATGTTATGGCTGTTGAGTTTAGCACCATTTGTTTTTAGATTGGTTGCCTCCCATCATCAAAGGTTTATGATGTAATTCTGTCTTGCACCAGATACAAAATCTCTCAGGAAAATCACTAAAAAATGAGAAGACGATAGCAATTTTATTTTCCCTGGCATTCATCGGTGGCGTTCCCTAAGCGATGGAAATAGCGCAGCAGCAACAAGCGCAGTAACTGTGGAAAGTAACAAATTAAAGAAAAAATTAATTGGAGGGGATAAAGGAGGTGAAAAAATAAAAGTGAACCTCAGTCTTTGTGACAGCAGTACAGGAAACACATCTCACTGTGAGTAAAAACAGATTCATTGCTAACAGAAGGAGCTTTGATTTGTGGCTCAAATAGGGACTGTGTAGATAATTTAGGCCTTAATGAAAAGGACAAACATTACAATTCTCCACAGTTTGGTGAGCTGTCCTCGCCCAGCTCATGTGAAAAGAAGCACATTTTGAAATCCAGCTGGAGTAGCATAGTTTTCCACCCCTCGAAATCCCGGGCCCGCGTCAGTCATGAACGTTCTCGCTGAGTTGCACCAGGAATGTGACCTTAAGTTGCATTCAAACTTTGAAGTGCTGTGTGAGAACTTTATCTGTGGACATCATGTTTAATTTAAGATATTAAGCTAGCTTATTATTCACTAATGGAAAAAAAACATCCCACACATTAGACGCACACAAAACTAAACCGAAATCCTCTTGACGCGAGTGGCGTCATTCGGACATGTGCTGTACAGTGGTGTGCGAAGACGTGGCTACTGGCTCAGCACTTTTAACATGTCTACTCTGTCGGAGTTGACAGGGTCTGTCTCTCAGCATTTCTGCGATAAGAGCTGAGGGGCTGGCTTTAGGTTTCAGTCATGTTATTTGCTGGTTTGCATGTATGAAGGAATCTTTATGTGCATACTGTATATGGTCTGGTCTTCAGGAGCCCGTTGCAGGCTGTGCAGCAGAGTCTTGTGATGTCAGCAGCTTGACACAGAAACCAGGTGATGGTCTGTCTCATCTGGTTGGCTGTCTCTTCTTCCTACTTTGTTGCCGTAGAGTGCTTCTATGGAAACGCAGGGGGTCTATCACCATGTGCCCACACACTCCCCAGAGACCCAGAGCTGAGGCTTCTATAAATCTCTTGTCTCTCTGCAGAGCCTATAGAGCGTGCATATAACTTCCACCTCCATGATTAAAAGCATTTACATTTAAAAGGGAGACATTTCAATCCAGTCAAATTATAAGCAGCTTGTTGTATCAGTGTCCTTGTTATTCAGTAATTACATAAACACGATTTTCTGAGCACTGAGATATTTTTATTATACAGCCAAGAAAATGACAAGGTCGTGTGGAGGACTTCTTGATGTGAGCACTGTGCGAGCCAGGCGCAGTTTTATATGATGCCATTAATTGCACAGAACCAAGTGAGAGCAGCCTCGCAGGGCCGTCCCAGAAGAACTGAATTAAAGCTTCCCAGGAATAGCAGCAATAATAGTTTAGACAGATCTGGGGTTGTCTCTTTTTCCCAGAGCAAAAATTGTCAGTGTGATGACTGATGGCTCATCAGAGGTGAAACTGTTTGTCAATGAACTGATTTGTGACTTTGCATCAGACGCCATCACATTGCGCTGGGCTCTGGTTGAGAGCGAATGGTCGCATCTGATTTGTTTTTTCATATTTTGTGTAATATATACTGTATATATACAGTGGGTGCTTGTTGTGAACATGGTGAAGTTGGCTTAAGGTGAGAGGATTTAAAACGTCTTGAGCTGACAGACCCAAGATGAGATGTATAAAAGGATTATTTTAAATTTGGTGTAAGATTTGTGCAAAAATGTTTTTTGTAGCGGTTCACACCAACCGCTAAATTTTGCAGGAGAAATTTTCAGCATTTATTTTTTGGACTAAAAACTCGATTTTTCACCGATTTGTTGAAATATGTGCAAAAGAGACGGTAATACAGATTCAACTTCTTGATCAAACCAACTTCCTGATGTTGTTTCCTAGTTAGAATAGGATGAACCCAAAATCTCAATCTCTTTCTTCTTTGATTTAGATTCAGAACGCACTGTGGATAAAAAATAATGCTTAACTGAAATCTGTGGGGTGATTGTGTAACAGCAAAGTTGGTAGTAGAAGAATTACTTACAAACCAGGAACCTTTCTTTAGTCAGATTTGACTGGTGTCCTTATTCATCCCTGGGACTACTGAAATTAAAGTTGTGCCTTGAGGTGGCTACAAGTGGTGAGACTAGCTTCAAGGATCCTCTGATAACAAGTCCCTTTTCAATTGGGAAAAACTAATGAGTGCCAGATTAATTAATGAAGGGAAATGATGATATTTGCAACTTTAATCTGAATTTATCAACATGGCTAGACATTTTATAAACCAGGAAATGATTAGATTAATTGGGGAGTTAAGCAGCTGTCATTTATTCATTTATTTATTTCTAATTTTAACATAATTTGTCTGTTCTGTTCATTATTTTGCATTTGTTGCTGTTCTTTTCATTTGGTCATGTCCTTTGTCTGGCTCCTGTTTTAATTTAACCTGTTACTTTCTCACCTGCACCTGTTTCTCCTCTTTTGTTTTGCCTCTGGACACGCTGCCCCCGTAAACGACCACCACCAGCACCGGCGGGCTTTGTGAAATCACCTCTTTCTGAGACTAAGCTCACAGGTGACACCTTTGAGCTGTACTGTGACGTGGTAGGTAACCCCACCCCCGAAATCCAGTGGTGGTACTCTGAGATCAACCGAGCCGACTCTTTCAGGCAGCTGTGGGATGGTGCCCGGAAGCGGCGGGTGTCCATCAGCACCGCCTACGGCATCAATGCTGTGAGCGTGTTGGGGGTATCGCATCTCACACTAGACGATTCTGGGACATACGAGTGCAGAGCCAGCAATGACCCACGGCGTAATGACCTCCACCAAAATCCAGCCACCACCTGGATCCGTGCTCAGGCCACTATAACAGTGCTGCAGAGTGAGTGGTCAGTGTAGAGCAATCCTCCCCCAGTTCCTGTGTGATTCAGCCTCCATCATACCTCTCCAGAGGAGCAGTAGCTTCCTAAGTAGGTGCCACCCTCCCCCACAGACCTGAGAAATGAGGAAAAAACACCATCCTCTCATCTTCTTGTTATCTTTAGTAAGCAGAGCTGAGTAGTATTCTTTTAATGTTCATCGCACATTTCAACTCTTACTTTAAATAGAGCTCACAGAGCCCAGTTTTTTCCTTCTTTTCCTCCCTTTTCTCCTCCTTTCTTCTAATTTCCCAGAATTATTCATTATAATTGTGGTTTTTCTCTCATTGTTGTAACCTGCTTGGTATTTGGCATTTGGTATCACCTTCATCACAGCCATGTTTTATTTGGAGAGTGATAGCACGTCTCATTTCTGACTCATATTAGCGCTAACAGTAGTTTCTTGTTTGCTCACCAGAATCACAGTGCTTTTTCTAGAGACGTGTATCTTCTTCAGCCTTATAAAAGGACAAAATGGGGGCCAAATCTCCATACAGTTTTTTTTCTTTTTTTTTTGGGAGGGGGGCTGAGTACCTGCCAGCACAAACCTGCAGGTGCTTTGTTGCAGACGGTGTTTTAGGCCATGACTAAAGATTAAGAGCTTCACTGGTGTCTAACTGTGCAAACAAGACATAGATAATCAGGATTAAGCAGAATACTAACTCTCCAATTAAGATCTTCATTGTTTAAAAGCCAACTGAAGCAAGCAGCTTCGGCAGGTTACATTTCTACGGGATGCTAATCTCTAAATTAAGTGGAGGGATATTTTCATGAAGCTAAATAAGTTGTGGTAAGTCCAAAGAATTGGTATAAATAACATTAGTGTGCTTCATAAAAAATGTTCTGGAGTTACTGTAATGTGAAACCTGTTTTTATCCACCTGCATTGTAACAGATGTATACTTATCATCATGCCTCACACAAAACACATCCAGCTGCTATAATTAAACCAAGTGCTTCTCCAAAGCTAGCCTGTAATCCAAAAGCTGCATTTTGTTCTGTAAAGTTATATTTGGTAATGTAGTTGCTCGAATGGGTGTATTTCATGTCCAGCTACCCAGAAAGTGAATGGACCTTTACTTCAGCAGGCTGGGATGCCCAGAATAATTCCTCCCACTTTAAACTATTCCTGAGCATTATTGAAAAACGACTAGTCGTCTGTAGTGTCTGAACTCTACATCTTCCAGCGCGCCTTCACCCACTACTTCTGCTGTGGCTGAGCTACGCTTCTCTTGCAGAGCCGTCCATTGCTGCCTCTGAACACGTCACGCTTCCAGTGGAAGGAGAAAGCCTCACACTGCAGTGCAACCTGACCAGCCCCCACAGCACCGTCCAGGAAAGCTTCTGGATGAAGAACGGCGAGGAGATCCCAGAAACGCGTGACTCAAGCAAGAACACTGAGTACAGGTCAGCTTTTTTCACGAGTCTGAGAGGAAGAGGTGTTTAGCAGCCTGGCGTGCGTTCACGTGAGATGTATTTCTGCTCCGCAGGCTGAAAAGACCAAGAGCAGATGACGCTGGAGTGTACATGTGTGTCTACAACTTCAGCACGACTCCTTCGGCCAACGCCACCATCGAAGTTAAATGTAGGTGTTGACTGGCGAGCTAAAGCCGTCTTTGCAATTTTGAGGCCACATTAGAGATGCCACCAATAAAAATGGCCTTGAGCACTTGTATCGCTGTCATGTGAGGACCTGTGATCTCAAACGGCTCTGCTGGCTGCTCAGGGGCAGCCGGTGCCCTTGACACCTCCATCAAGCCAGTGCCCGGCTCAGTGGCAGCAGATGGTGTCTTGTTTGTCTGATGGAAAGGGATTATGTAAAATCTGGTCAGCCTTTTCTGCTGTTGCATTGCAATGGAGGTAAATTGGATTTCAGGGGCAGTTTTCTTGATATTATATGGGGCATTTCTATTATTGCAGTCCGTTTTATAATCTACTGAGTAATGCACACAGTTTATGGTTACATTGGCTCAAATACTCTTGCTAGATTAAATGTAATGCTTTATGTTTGAAGTTCACTTTCATACACACAAGTGTTCGTCTCTGCAGTGTAAAAAGACTATTGGAATGACTCCTGCTTTGCGCTTCAGTGCTTTATTCTTAAAAAAGAAAAACAAACTGCTGTGCGTGATTTACCTCATGTGACTGTTTTTTAGCTTTTACTCAGATTACTTCATAAATGTGCAATGTGGTTAAATGCAATACAGCAATCAGTGAGAGCATTACTATCAGTTTCAACTTGGAAAAATAACAAAAATTATATTATTATTGTTATTTTTAAAAAATTAATTTCTCAAATGTGTTTTGTGTTTTAGCTGCTCCTGAGATTGTAGGCCACAAACGTAGTGAGAATAAGAACGAGGGCGATCACGCTATACTCCACTGTAAGTCTGTGGGTTATCCTCACCCTGTGTGGTCCTGGCGCAGGAACGACAAGGTATGTCATATGAATTTAAATGATACTGCTTAGATATCATTTGTGATGTTTAGATTTTATGATTTTAAAAAGATTCTAAGTCTCATATGTACAGCAACTGGTTTCAGTGGTAAAGTAAATCTCCTGTTAGTAATTGAGACTAGCTACCTAAGCAGAAGGTCACCATTAAGAACACTTAAGGTTAAGAGGTCCCCAAATCCCACAGCTGCAGTCTAAGGATTTTATGTGTTTGACTTACTCTAAATATTAAAGCTCAACAAGAACATTTACGATTAACAGAAACAACAAATGGAAAATATTGTAGATCGATTCTTTAATTGATCTACAATAAATGGAAAAATGAAAACGTATCCAGAATAAATATAAACCCACCGGTATAACAGTTTCACCTGAAAAGTATCACACTCAGGCACGACTGTTGTTTTTCAGTCTGATTTTATGTTTTTTTTAAAAAGCCCATGGTCATAGAAAGTTGATTAAAAAACAATAGCTAACCTTTCAAAATAAAAGTGAAAATACTCTTTTCAGTTTATTTTTACTTTAGTATAACTACATTCATATACAGGGTGGGGCATTTATATGGATACACCGTAATAACATGGGAATGCTACAGTTAGCAAACTGTTTGCCCCCTCACATATACTAATGTGCCACAAACAGGACTTTAATATCACCAACCATTCCCATGTTATTACGGTGTATCCATATAAATAGCCCACCCTGTAGTTAAAGCTAAGTTTTATTGGTAAAAATCTATTTAAAAGATGCTATTGAACTCCAAAATGAAGTAGAAAAATGGATGTTTTTACTCTCCAGCTCCTTGGTTTAACTAGTGTTGATCTGGAGGTAGTTCTGCTGGCACCAGTCTACAAAGCCTTGGGTCAGTTCTCTGTACTCCTTGTCGTCCCCATCAGTGATAGCATAGATAAAACCAGGTGCTTGAAACAATCCTCATCTCAAAGGTGCTCCATTGGATTGAGATCTGGTGAATGTGTAGGTCATTTTAGAAACAGTGTACTCATTGACATGTTTAAGAAACCAGTTTGAAAATATCTTAGCTTTATAACATGGTATATTATCCTGCTGTAAGGAGCCATCAGAAGACGCATACACTGTGTGGATCGGCAACAATACTCACGTAGGTGGGTGGTGAGTCAGTGATGCTCTGGGCCAAGAAAATATCCCCCACACCATACACCACCACAACAGCCTGAAATGTTGATAAAGGGCAGCATGGACCCAAGCCTTAATGTTGTTTATGCCAAATCCTACCATCCAAATATTCAGGTAGAAATTTAGTCTCATCACACCAAGCAACATTTTTTCAACCCTCTATCATCCAATTTTGGTGAGCCCATGCGAACTGGAGCCTCCGTTTCCTGTTCTTAGATGACAAAAAGCAGCACGTGATCTTCTGCTGCTGTCGTCCATCTGCTTCAAGGTTGGACATGCTGTGCGTTCAGAGATGCTCTTTTGCATACCTTGATTGTAATAAGTGGTTATCTGAGTTACTTTTTATCAACTCTAAGCAGTCTGGGCATTCTTCTCTGACCTCTGACATCAACACTGCATTGTCACCCAGACAACTGCAGCTCATCCTTTTCAGATGATTCAGAGATGGTTGTGTGGGAAAACCCAGTAAATCAGCAGGTTCTGAAATGCAAGTGGCTTAAATCACCTTTCTTTTCTGTTCTGATACTCAATTTGAACTTCAGCAGGTCGTTTTGACCATGTCTACAAGCCTAAATGCACTGAGTTGCTGCAATGTGATTGGCTTATTAGACTTTTGTGTTAATAAGCAGCTGAACAGGTGTACCTAATAACATGTCTGGTGAATTTATAATACTCCATGATCTAAACTAAGGCACAAAAAACTGTCCATGTAAAAAAAAAAAAAAACTCTCACTGCCAAATCACCAGGATGATTCTCTTCATTCCCTCTTCGTAGGACTTTGAAAACTCAACACGCATCTACATCGTCAGCAAAGACAACTACACAGAGCTCCACATTCTGAATCTGGACATTGATGAAGATCCAGGGGTGTACGTCTGCAACGCCACCAACATGATTGGCCACACTACTGAGAAATCTGTGCTGAGGGTTCGCAGCCACTTGGCCCCCTTATGGCCTCTCCTGGGGGTTTTGGCTGAGATCATCATCCTGGTCGTCATCATCGTTGTTTATGAGAAGCGCAAGAAGCCAGAAGATTTACAAGACGGTGAGTCACCGCTGATAATGCTTAGGAATGTTTTATTAGTCCATCGTTTAAATATAACTGGGGATAGATTAGCTGCCTTCAGCATACAAATGAAATACCTAATGGGTCTGTCATGTGAAAAGGCTCTGGTGTGAGCTTGAAGGCATTTCTTCCCCAGGTGCACCGGCAGAGTTGCCTGACACTGTGCCCATCGCTGTGCCCGCATTCAATAATTCAGGCAGCGAGGCTGACCCAGAACGCAGACACTGTTGCACCTTGTCAGGACAATATCATGCCTTTAATATTCATGAGAAATATGATACTGCAGTGTTGAGGAGGTGGGCGGTTTCAATTATTAATACCTTTCCAGGGACCTTGTAGTGTCCTCAATGCAATGTCCCTAATGCAAACTTAACAATGATGCTCGTAATTTAGCTGTGAAACCTGGGTATGCCATCCTGCAATTTTCTGATAGCGCTGAGCACTTCATTTGAGAGTCTAGCTACGTCATATATTATGCATTAATGGTATTTGGGCAACCTTTTCCTCTCAAACAGAATTTTGATGTTGTCACCTGCTGATTAGCTGTAGCACCGAGGGAATGACTGACACCTAAGAGCTGTCGGTGGTATTCACTAACGCCTACAGTCATTGCACTTGAACGTTTTCTCAGTACGGTTTATTATTTTATCAGAATAGATTGCAGAATATGGGAGCGATATAGTCCCCTCGAGAATCCGTACAGCCTTTAAGCAGCAAATCAAGACGGATGCAGATTGCTTGCTTTCGTGAATTGTTTTACTTGAAACTCTCGGACCTGGTTTCTCTTCTCTCCGCTTGTTGCATATATTTTAAAAGATTGTTTTAATATCTCCCATCCTCCCCTTTTTCCAAATTGCCTAACGTAAACTGTGTTTGTGGTAAGTGAGAGACTTTGCATGCCTCGTGAATTTCAATAAGCATTCAGCCTCGTCATCCTCCCGTCTGCGGCACATTATAATCAGCACTTTTAAATGTTTCAGTTCCAAATTTTAGGTTTTTATTTGTTTTGATGAAATGATTATGCCATGTCTTTGCATCACACTCATAAACATAATCACCGCAGCAGAGAAATGGCATGTAGCACTCTAAGGAATTTGAAGTGTTTCGTCACTGTTTGAAAATGCTGCGCTGAGTTATCACCGCAGGGCTGATAATCATGGACCTGCTTCTCGCTAATCTCCTTGAGTGAGCAGATGTTCTTTGTGAGCGCTGCTTGTCTGTGCATGACTACAGTATTTTTTTTCCCCAGTTTGAATTCTGCCTGTTGTTCTCAGTTGCTCGTGCATTTTATTGTGATGTTTAATTACACTCTGTGTTTTGTGAGTGTTCTCATGAGCTACTTTTCATTCTGCATCGCAGCCATTTTTATATATATATATATATATATATATATATATATATATATATATATATATATATATATATATATATACACACACACACACACACACACACACACACACACACACACACACACACACACACACACATACACACACAGTTTGCTCCTGTGTTACTTCACCTAGGCTATGTTTTTATTTGGTAACAGTCTGTACTTGGAAACCACAGACGTAGAGATTTTTAGGGCACTAAATGTCAGCTTTAAGCAAAACACCTCATCAGCGTGTGCAGCTTCTTTGCGATTATTTTATTTTTTTTGGTGTTCATTTCTCCATATTTTCCTCTTGCTGCCACAGATGATGATCTAGCTGGACCAATGTAAGTATAAACATTTCACCTCTTACCACCTTATCTCTGTTTAGCTTGGTAAAGTAATGTGTGTTTTGTTGTAGATTATCATGATGTATCTACTCCAGACAGTCTGTAGAGCTCACTGTGAAGTAGTTCCTAAAACTGGGTCACAAATAACGGTGAGCATCATGTCCTAGTATTTCAGATAAATCACCGGATGGTATTTTAAGGTCAAGTTTGGCCACTGTTGCTGTGACTGACAAGTTGTCTGGATTAGGAAAGTCCTGCTTAATCCGCCCATGTTTGGCAGTGAGAAGCAGTATGCATTGTTTATTAAATGTTTTTTTTAACACGCTACAATGTAGTTTTAGGCAGATGTGTGATTTAAGGCATAGTTTTGTTCTTCCTGTTTCCCCTCCTGGCTTCAGTAATCTATTGATAGGTGTCCTGGTAACCTAAATTTTAGTTACCTAGTATCTTTTTTAAGAGGAAAAAACTTAGCTCACTGAAATGCACACAAAAAAAGAACAGAAAAAACTCTCAGCAGGTAAAAAATTATGTTTAAAAATGTTTTAAAAATATTTACATAACTGGTCCTGGGTCTGGTTTTGTCCTTGCTGCAGTCAAAGACTGAATGTAAAAGATGGAGGTAGCCTCAGATCTAAAAACTAATCTAATGCGAGAGTGCTATATACCTGCATTCTCTTTAATGGCCAGCAGGGGGAAACAAAATGTCTATAGAAGAAAAAACTAATATGCTTCTTACATGACTTAATACCTCAGTAAACATTTTCCTTGTGTGTTTATGGTCTCATTCACTAGTTTTAAGTCGTGTTAAAGAAAATGTGATGTTAATTTTATAACTTATTGTCCCATTTAGTATAAAATACATTATAGCATGGGCGTCAAACATAAGGCTAGGGGGCCAGAAGTGACCCAGCAAAATATATATAGGAAAGGCTAAGAAGTGATCTGCAAGACTTTTCTGTACTTTTACATTTCTAATGTAAAAAACTGACATGTGCTGTTGAAATTGTACTACTTTATATTATATTAAGATATCTCGGGGATTAAATGTGTAGTTAAATGTCTTTAGACTGACAGAAATTGGAGTTTCACTCATTTGGCCCACATAACTGGGCCAGACTCGGCCCTCGGTGTAGAATTAGTTTGACATCCCAGCATTATATAGACTTAAAGGTTTAGAGACTAGACATGACAAAAGGACTAAATGACAATCCTCTGGCTATGTCCATCTTTGATATACAGTTTATGGCTGCAAACAGTAGTAGTAGATGTTTTCATCAGTGGTTGCATTAATAACCCTGAGCCATCATCAAGGCATCAGTCAACTGTCAACATCAGTCAGTTTCATCTATAAATAAAATGATGGTAAATTTCTACCACAAGCTTGCAGATGTTAAAATTGGTTAATTAGCAGCCTGCAGCGTTTATTTTATGTCATGAAACAGAAAGCGGAGCATTAGCTATTTTTATTTCATACACGACAACAATCATTTTACAGTTGTTAGGACTGAGATCACTAGTTTCTGTGTATGACATGTGTTCAAAAGTTTATTTAAATTAGGCTCATCTCTGTTCAAGATCAGCTTCTTGATCATGTCCAAAAAATTTTTGCCAAGAGACCAAATATCAAGCGAGCTGATTTATATTTTTCCCCCTATGAAGGATTTGTGCCAGAGTGCCATCTTGTGTCATTGTGAGCGTAGGTAGCTTCATGAAAAATGATGGGTCACCACCCAGACCGGTTGATATTTGATATTTGAAGTGTCCAATCATGTGTTTTAAGACAAAAAGCAGCAGCCTTGCTGAATAAACTGTAAAGGTGCATGAGAAGATAACCTTGAATTTGAGATTTGCCATTTACACCACAAGGCGGTTTTTTTGGAGGTTTTTTTAGGGATTTGATCACAGAACTGCTTGATAACACCTCATATACGCTTTGTTTGAGATGAGAGCTGATTGTGTGTTTTACTTCTTTGTAAAGGAAAACTAACTCGACCAACAACCACAAAGACAAGAATCTCCGCCAGAGGAATACAAACTGAGCAGCCTGTCTGCTGAGTAAGTATTAAATTATTAAGAGAAGCCCTGATAATAAAGACCTGTGGCCACAAACCCAAGATGACTGATTTGATTTAATTTAATTAAGTGTAATTACATAAAACCAAATGAGAACAACAGTTGCCTCAAGGTGCTTTATATTAAAAGGTAAAGACCCTCCAAGAATACAAGTTGACTATACGAAACAATAACTGAATGCTTTTGTCACGCAGGATAACTCATATATACTAATAGATCGCATTTACACTGGGCTAACAAGCTGAATCTTCTCTTTTCTGCAGGTCTCATTACACATGTATTGACCATATGAAGGTAAACAAGAATGGACTCCATACCCGTTGTTTATAGGACACATCTGCCATTAAAAGTATGGTTGTGGAGGAATTAAATGAGGCATGCCTTATGATTTTATTGTGTGAGGGTGTGAGGTCAGGAGGTACCCAAACCATTATAGAATTGTTAACATTATAACCATTGTGACTGCATGCGGTTGTTGACGTTTATTATTTTTCCCCATGCTCTTAACCACTAATTTAACATTTTTACTACTTCTAAAAATAATGCATGCAAGACGTTGACCTTCTGTTTGCTACAGAAATGGCTTTTTTTTTGGTTTTATTTTGTTTTTTCTCTGAGAGTGGCTTCATTTTAATAATCTGTACTGTGTGTTTTAGAGGAAAAACGACACTCAGCAAAAGAAAATACCACCGTAATCTGGTATGACAGATGTGTACAGTTTTATCATCCTGCTGCATACCATTGATTCATTTTATCCGACAGTATCTATTACATTTAAGGGCTTTGCAATGTCCCTCTAAATTTGATTAAGATCTACTGTATGTATGTACTGTATGTATTAAATCATAATAACTATGTATCAGATCACCGTTAATATAAAGACTATCCATATTATATGATGCACTTAAATGTTGAAAAGTATGAAAAAAACCCTGTATAAAAGCCTACTTTAGGAAATCTGTACTAATCATTCTAACGTATTATTTTATAATTATGTGTATTGTACAGCATGGCTATTATCCTATGCAATTATCATCCATATCAGTATATGGCAAATCATTGCAGCTTTTGATTTCTCTGTGACAAAGCTTTAATCTAGTAGGATCACCGTAGAGCGTCGATGGCACACAACACAGCTGCATGAATTCTCGACAGCTTACGTGGGGCAGAAAGGAAAGCCCGCGTCCGAGCTGACACATGTGAAGCAATTCCAAGATCCCGAGTCATTTTTAAAAATAAATATCTTTAAAAAATCAGACATGTCTGGCAAATCAGTTTCTTTGCAAAACACAGAGTTGTACTCTTAGTCACATGGACTCTCAAAAGTGGAGAACAGCTCCATCTAGTGAGATTTCAGGAGGTCGAAATGGGGAATGTAGTGATGAACATCAGAGCAATAAAGACCTGCAAACCGTGAGGAAAGTGTTCGGGGGTACGTTTAAGTCTTACGCTGTGAAAATCAAGGATCAGATTAGATATGAAAAGACAGAAAGTAGTACACGGTGAAAGGACTTTGAGTGACAGCCGAGGGATGAAGCTGCCTTTCTTTTTAGGATTAATGGAGGATGCCACTGAGGTCACGTCTTGAAATGAAGGAAGGGAAATGAGTTTTAAACAGCAGATTCAAATATTCAGAGGGCTCGATGTTTAGAGTTCTGTTTTATGGTGCAATGTCAAATACTTTGACTTTGTAGTTCTGCCACTGTTGAGGGAGCTTTTTATAAGTTGTCAGGTAGTGAAACAGGCAAACCTACATGTCAAGTCAGCCATTAAAAGCTTTGCATTCATGATTTTAGTGCACATCATTGGAATATGCATGCATACATACATCTCAGTTCACTTACTGAGACTGATCTGTGTTCTTGTTGTACATTAGATACCAGTTCTTTTTGCTTAGTATAAAAAATCAATGTGCAAATTTAACCTGAGTCACATGAGACATCCTTAGTCTTTGAAGCCTTTTCTTTTTGTTAAACTTTATTCAACACTTTGCATAGTACGAAACTGCAAACATAACAGATAACAGAGCAGTCACAGACATTTATGTAATCCCAAAAAAGATTACTTTCACATCAGTCCATATCTGGACTTGAAACTGTTCCTCTTAAACACTGTCCTCTGCTGCTCCGTCTTCTTCTTTTTCTTCTTTAAAAAAACAGAGATCAATTTATCTTGTAAAGCTTTAAAAAAAAAAAAGAAGTATGATATCTCACTAGATTTAAAATAAATACAGCATATATTCTTTCTCCTGTGTTATCCTCGAGCTGTAGTGGGAAGCACTTTCATCACAAAATGTGGGAAACTGCTGCAGCCCAACAAAGGCGGGCACTATTTTGTCATTCCTTCTGGAAGGTAGCATCGGTTTCTTCCCTGATGGACTTTCAGGAATATTTTAAAAAACTATTACCAGCCAGAGAATAATAAACTATTGTTCTTTGACCTTTTTTTTGTGTCTTTTTTAACTGTTTTATTAATTGTTTGGGTCTAATTCCTGTGATGTAATGCTGCACCCTGGATTAATATGTCAGCAGGATTCAAACAGTAATAAAATCAGTCCATTTCTAGAGCAGAGAGACATCTGTGACTTTGTGAACCCGGAAAAAAAAGGAGGGAACACAACTCCTGACAAAAATGATTTGTTGTTCTCTCGGGGCGGATTAATCTCTCGGATGTCAGGTGAACTTTAAACCGGTGTGATGGACTACTTCTTAAACAAGCCAGCGGATTGTTTTAATAGCAAATCTAAAGAGTTCTCCAAACTTAATGGAGAGATTAATGTTTTATTTATTTATTTATGGGACTTTATTTACATCTGCTGCCACAGTTGTCAACATCATGTGTCACAAATGGCATATAATTAGTTGTCTTAAATAAAGACTTTTTGCGGTAAGTGAAACAAAGCAGTGATTAGTGCAAAATAGCATCATACAGTGTGACGTACCATTTAAATGGAAGTTTTGGGTAATACATGATTTTATTAATTGTTTGACACCTAAATGAAATGGTATTTTGTCAAAATGAATCTTTTTTTTTAACTTAAACAAAAAATGTTTCCAATGTGAAAAGATACTCGATGTTACTCAAATGTGGAAGCGTTAACTCACAGCGGTAACTTTCAGTATTTCAGGGGTTGTTTAAATCTCTCTATTCTTATTGCAAACTAGTCAAGCTTTGTATGAGTCTCAGCACCCTAGACTTATGTAACGGCAATGATACAAGCTACTTTGGCTTCTGTCTCTTTAAAACCCCTCTCCCATTTTCTTCTGATTATGTCCATCTTGCCTGGCTTTTGCAAAAAGAACCTCAAGTTTGTGAGCCTCACGTCCTCTGCTTGCCAGTTCAGAGGTTCAGAAAAACAAACAAAAAAAACCGCAGTAAACCTATCATTTCTTGTTCTTGATCGGAAATGGCAGCTCCGCACCTCCATCTGCATGTGTTAGCACCAGAATCCATGGCCAGCACAAACATCTTAAGCAACAACGATTACAACAGAGCATGTCTATTCTGTGAATTTTGAGCTCATTGCGTGCTAACTGCGTATATAATCTATATAAAAAGTATCTGTTCTTGGCTGACAGGAGCGGCACCTGACCGTCTTCTGCTGCTGTAGCCCATCTGATGGGGTGCTCAGGAGGTAGAGCAGGTCTACTAATGGGAAGGCTGGTGGTTTGATCTCCGGCTGCCCAAGTCTCCAGTTTACATGCCTAAGTACACCTTGGCAAGATACTGAACCCCAAGTTGCTCTTGAATGTGTTCATCGGAGTATAAATGTATGTTAATATTAGATAGAGAGCACTTAGGTGTAGAAAAAGTAGGAATGTATGAATGAGTGAAAGAGGCATGGGGTATAAAGCGCCCTGAGTGTTCAAGTAGTGTAGAAAAGTGCTATGCAAGAACCAGTCCATTTACCATCTGCTTCAAGCCTGGACACGTTGCATGCTCATAGATGCTTTTCTGCATACCTTGGGTGGTTATTTGAGTTACTTCTCCATCAGCTCACAGTAGTCTAGCAATTCTCTTCTGACCTCTGCTATCAACAAATCATTTTCACCTAGAGATCTGCCACTGAGTGGATATTTTCTCTCTTTTGGACCATTCTCTCTAAACCCTGAAGATGCTTGTGTGGGAAAATCCCAGCGGATGAGCAGTTTCGGAAACACTCCGACCAGTCTGTCTGGCACCAACAACCACACCATCTTCAAATTCGCCTAAATCACCTTTCCTCCTCATTCTAGTGCTCGGTTTAAACTCGGTTTAAACAATTAAAGAAAACATGTACCTAAGAAAATGGCTGGTGAGGAGTATGACTCTATTGTTTTCTCTAACATGTTTTCTCATTTTGACTTGGGTGTAAAATTATTATTATTATTTTTAACATTTGATGAGCTTCTTGTATTTTGGGATAAGATGGGATCTATTGTGATGTCACAGGTCAGAAAATTAAGCAAGTAGTCAAATGTAAATCAGCCAAAGCCACCTATACAGTGCACTAGGGGTACGAATAAGGATGACACTGCATGGAAATTCAGATTTGCAGCCCAGTGAAGACACACCGACCTGATTTCCAACAGGCTGGGATGTTTACATTTGCAGGTACCAGAAAGGGCTGGAAATAAAACTCTGACAATTTAGCTTTACTGCCTACCAAACATCACTAAGCTTGATGATTGTGGTGTAAAACAAAAAGTGTTAAGTCCTTATCTGGGCATCCCTTTAGGAGACTAACAAGCAGCAAATAAATAAAAGAGAATAACCTGTTTCCCTGTGTGCTACTTTATATCCGCGTATTATGTGGCCGCTGATGGCGGGGAATTAAAATAAATAATTTAAGTGGAGGAAGAGTTCTCTTAGTTGTGCAAGCGGCACACAAATGATGATTTTAATTAGTTTACCACTGTGTGGTGGGGAAACATTTCGAGGGAAACAAACTGTTCAGCCCTTCTTGTTGGTTGGCAGTGAGCCAGATGAGATTGCTGTATGGTTTAAATCACTTTAGTGACATTTGGATTGAATCATACAACCTTAATGCAGCCAGCTGTCAACAACCTTTCATCAAATTAATTTGCCACATTGGCCAGAAGTATTTCATCGCTTCTCCCTTTAACTAAAATTGTCTTGTTGAGCTAATAAAACTGAAACACTGATGCCAAAAACACAGGTGATATGTGACCAAACAGCTTTGTGCACTATTTTAGTTTTAATTAACCCCCAACTGATGATTTTCAATGAAGCATTCAGCGTTATTTATACAGTGGGGATCATGCCAGTGTTTATGGGAAAAAGTAAAATTCAATACTATCATTACCCGGTGGTCAATTTGAGATATTTTAACCCTGGGTGAGAAATCTGGGCAGTTAAGAGAATAATTTGGGTTGGTTTATGGATTACAGGTGCCATTCCTTAGATTTTTCCACGTGGACTGTTTTTATTTTTATTTTTTTCATAGCCAGGTGAACCTGCGAAACCCAGATAATGCAGTAGAGCCATACACATCATATAGACGCACATTCTGCCTGCCGTACATGTGCTGCCAAGGACGTACTATCCACGTTGCCCACCAGAAATGACCAAGATGGGCACAAGATTTGCGCATCCTGAGCATCACAAACAACCACGCATGCTTAAACACAGGATGCAGCTCGTGTAAAACTCGTGTCAATCAGACTTAAGTGTCAGTTTTGTGCCCAACATCATTCACCGGGTTGGGCAAATATCAGAATTGTTTGTTGCAGTGTAAGGCCCTATGCCACAAACACCAAACCTTAAGATTACATTCTCTCAACTATTTAACTACCAACTCCAATGCTAGATCGCATCCTTGAATCATCCTCTCCAGTTTGTCCTGCCTGGGCGGGGTGAGCGCGTGTGCCATCCTGGCTCCTATGGCAACCCGATAGATTAGCTCCATCAATATTCACGTTATTAGAAAGCGCGAGACTTATGGATTAGTGATGTCAGCGCTCAGTGAAAGCCAGGGGCAGCTGCGTGCATGTGTGTATTCACCTTGCGCCGTGAGAGGGCTCAGATAGGCTTTCGGGGGAGGTGGGGATCATGCTTTGTCATTGAGGAGCTCAGCAGCAGCAGCAGCATTCTCCCACTCCGGCACGTCCGACGCTCAGCATGCTGCATCCTGATGCGCTCCCGTCTGCACTCAACGAGCTTACCTGGATTTACATGCATTTGTCGTTTGGCGCTTTTACATGAGCGTCTGATCGCAGCCGCCGCGTATTCGTTGACGCATCTCAATGTTTGAACCGGAGGAGAGCGGCACGTCCCAAGAGTCAGATAAGATACGACCCGTCCTGCGGACCTCCCCCGTCACTGTTTTTGCCTCCAGCGGCACCCCGAGTGTGTGAGATTCATGATTCATCCCCCCGCTTTCACGGGCTGTCCTTAGAGCGCAACCTCTTCTGGTTCTTCCAAATGGAGAGATTCCAGTCCTCCATGCGCAAACGGCTCTACAGCTTGCCGCAAAACATTGGGCAAAAGCCCTTTGTGACTGACGAAGGGGAGAACGGCGACAAGGACACTAAAAGGAAAAGTATCGGGCTCAAACATTTGTCCTCTCTGTCTCCCGCGAGCAGTTGTAAGAGCATTGGGGAGGCCGGGGTCGAAGACTTTGAAAGGGACGTCACCGTGAAGACCAACTTGAATGGGGACTGCCGCTTTTTTAGGGGCAGCATCTCTTCCATCTCCGGACGGCATCCCCCCGGGTCAGATTTGGCGGAGCAGAGGCGCCTCATTCCCGAGGCTGATGCTGGAGTCAACGAGAGTTTCCCCGGTGAGCACGGCCCCGGGGCCCTA
Source organism: Aulonocara stuartgranti (assembly GCF_965226115.1). NCBI lineage: Eukaryota > Metazoa > Chordata > Actinopteri > Cichliformes > Cichlidae > Aulonocara > Aulonocara stuartgranti. Next base: position 54,332,711 of record NC_138945.1, on the reverse strand, counting down.
CAGCGGGCAACGGGTGGGCTGACCGGCATAGTCGGGCAACCGTCACTGTTTGACCAGTCAACTTTCATCAAGTTGGAGGGCTCTGAGCAAATAATACCCGAAGATGAGCGTCTCTACCAGGCTGGCTTCATGCACCGGCAGTTTGGGGCGATGCTCCAGCCGGGAGTCAACAAGTTCTCCCTGCGGATGTTGGGCAGTGAGAGGGCCGTGGAACACGAAAGGGAACGCGTGAAGTCTGCAGGCTTCTGGATAATCCATCCCTACAGTGATTTTAGGTAATTTCTGTGCAGAAATCCTTTTTCTTTTTTTAAAATCGCAAATAGTTGTGTCCTACAAAGAAGTGCTGCAGTGATCCTATCACACATTAAAGGCTCATTTGGCCTGCGCATGCGTTAAAACTAATAATTTAAAAACTGCCTGGAATGAATGAGCCATAAAATGTGTTAAGGGTATAAACTATAATCCCCGTGCATGCCTTTCTGTAACTACAGTGGCCATATTAGCAGCACGATAATCAGGAGTGTAAGCCTCTGCAGAACAGGTAGATCATTAGCTAAATGTGCCTCAGTAGCCCACCTTGAGCAGATAAATGGCTTAACGTGTGCAAATGGACATTTTTAAAAGCGTTGTCTACATTTTTTTTGCAGGGAAACGTGGTTATGTCATGCATATCCAGGATATAAGTCCTTTTGCTTTGGTTGGCCCAGTTTGTGCATTTGTGTGTCCATGGTGTCATCAGGTTATGTAGAACTTAATTAACTCTTTGCAGCTCTTTGCATGTATGTGCAACAAACTAAGCCAACCACAGTTAACAAATTTCCCAGCCATGCTGCACTATTTCATTGCACACCAGTATTCTGGATACGTCCACCACCAAAAGATTTTCCCGGCATTTAACCTTAATGCTCACTGTCATCATATTTTTCATCAGTCAGCTGTATGCCGATGTGTGCCACTGCAGTTTTTTCCACTCATCTGAATTACACTTTTTTTGTCATCATTTAGCCAGGGCAATGGATTACAGAGTGCAGCAGGGGCTTGGAAATGGGGTAATCAAAATAGGGTAACATGACCATTCAAGATATTAGAAGCACACATCAGTGGGAGATTATTACAGCACAATTAGTCTAATGGAGCAGAGATGGTGTGGACGGGGAGGGGACATGCCACAAAAACGCAGAGAGAGAGCGCACGACACACACACACACACACACACACACACACACACACACACACACACACACACACACACACAGAAAGAGAGATTGAAATGAAAATGGTGTGTTGTGAGGAATCAGGACGGCCAGCTGTTAACTCCGTGTGTGAGGTACGAGGTGTTGTTACTTTATGCTCACTTTGGGTCGCAGTGCGAGCAGGAGGGGCATTTTTAGTGCTTGCCATGGGTCTCATAAGGTGAATGCTTTATCCCGCAGATCCCATTTTAAGTTACAGATGCCTTTTGCAGCACCAGAGATTATTCTGAGATTTTGTGGCAATCCAGCAAAGAGGCAGCTCCGTGCCCTGCTTGTGAGCTGACATACCGTGCGCATCCATGACAGTCAGCAAGGCATTGTATAACCGATGTACGGTTTCCTGTTATCTTCCTATAGACACACACAATCTGATGTTTTTATCAAGTAACTGCTGTTTTTTTGTTTTTTTTTTCATTCTAAAGCTTTCTAAGGATACAGCAGCAGACACACTGAACTGGCACACTGCGTAAATATGGTTAATATGATTGCTGGTGGGCCTGAGCCACAGTACAGGTGTGTGTTAAGCCACTGAGCTGCATGCAGGCTGTTGTGTTTCAGCTGCACTCTGGCAGCAAGAGATAAGTATCTCTAGTACAAATGTGATCCCTTTTTCAGCTGTCCTGATTGATCTAAGCTCCTTTCACCATTTTAAGCCTTTTTGTGTTCACTTTGCTTGTAACTCCCCTCTCTTTTTTGCTCTCATGCTCTTTAACGTAGTTGCACTCTGACCTCAATAGTGCAAGATTTTGTCTCTGGACCAGTCGAGGTCCACAGACCGTACAAGCAGCAGCTTTGTTTCGATGGTAACATCAGATTACACCAGCCAGTTGTCTGTTTTGTGGTCTGAATTCTGCGCGCACAGGCAGCCGATGTTCCAGCAGGGTGGTCAGCAATGTACCGTCCTCTGCAGACCTTTTTTAAAAAATAAATAAATAAATGAATAAAATTATCCAGCTGTTCCAGCGCTCTGCAGCACAGTGACGTTTGCAGAGCAGTAATGCTAACTACTCAACATCTGGCTGATGGGTGCTGACTTCTGGAGATGACATGGATTCACAGGAGATAACGGTGGATTTAGCCAGAGAGAGGAAGCGCAATTAGGACCAGTGTGTCACTGCAGAGACAACGGGCAGATGTCGAGAGAAATGCAAATTCTTTGTTTGGCAAAGAACAACAGAAAGCTGATTAGAACAAATGGCCACCGTGCCCTCACTGGTTTCTACATTTTGTCACATGTGACTGTGAACGTTTTGGGTGTAAGTAAACTAGAAGAGGTAGAAGTGCATTCACCAGATTCCTCTGCCTCTTTCCACCGTGTTGTCCTCATTCGACTCTAGAATGTTTTCCATCACCAGTAACACAATGCAGCACCTGTAACTCATCACAACAGCAACCCACTGGGAGGTATCACCTGAAAAAGCAAATATTACATCTAATATTGTGGTGAACCTGGCATGGATCAAACAGTGACACTCTGAATGACTGCTGCATCCTTTGCACACAAAAAAATGTATAAAGAAAAAGCATAATTAAGTCTTAAGAAAATGCAATTCAGTTTACCTTTGAAAACAAATGTATCGCTTAAAAGAAAAAATTAACTAAGAAAATAAATAAATACATAAGCTAATTAAAAGCTCAGATCCTGTATATTTTAATATTTATGAATGTATACCAATAACTTTACACTTTTTAAAAGAAAGAAATATTTTGGCATGCTTGAGCCTCCATATAGTTTTCTTCCCCCCCATTCATGGAGAAAACGCTAAAGTTTTAAATATACCTGCTGATGAGATGATGAGATATTTGGTTTCTTAACCTCCAGCTGGCGTGCAGTTTTTGCTGACCCTGCATGTTTGTCCTGTTGAGATCATTTGTTTTTGTTTTGTTTTTTGACACGACTCACTCATGAAATCGCACATGTATGGTTTCTCATCTTACACGCTCTTTGTGTGGATGCGTTGTACATTACTGTGTGACTCTGACAAATGTAGAACGCTAGATTAAAAAGAATGAGTATAGCAAATAGCTGGGAAACATCAATCAAGAGTCAGAATAGCTTACAGTGAACTCCAATTAGCCATATTTCTAAATTTCATAAGAACATTTGCTAAATAAATGTGTTCTGTTTTGTGTGTAAATGACTAGTAACAGGCAGTTTTCGATGAAACTGAACACACTCCTGCTGATACTTTTGAAAATCAATATGTATTCATGATTAATTCAAATGAATTCCCAATAACCGGTGTCACTCTTTTCCCATTTGGCCCACTCTTTAACTGAATCAGAGAATAATTCTTTGCTTGTTTACATTGTTTCTGCTCACTCGGACAGAACTCTGCTGGGTTTTCAGACCGTGTGAAACAGCGAGGTTCATTTCTATAAGTAGCCAGAATCACTTTGAATTTGGAGCACATACTCACACATACTTGTATTAATTGTTTTGTGTAAACTAAGCAGCATACACTGATTGGCTTTGTATTGATGAAATGTTCCCATCAATACGTCCCTGTTTGTTGTTGTTTTAATACAAAGTTCAAACAGATGCGTTTTTATTACCAGTTATTCTGTCCAATTTTTTTCTTAAGTGAAGGCAAAAAATGCTCATTTTGAATTTTCAGATCCACAAGCAGGAATTTCCTATTTCTCTGGTCACCCAGAAACATTTCATTTACATCAGTTTTGCGTTTGTTTAGCTCGGCTCTTATGACAAAGGTATGACATTTGCAATCAGGTTTTCTGCCGTGCTGAGATTTAATACCAGCATGTGTTTATTTAGATTCTGTTTTTAAACTAAATTAGTAACCAAATTGCATTGCATTTATGAGCTCCTACTATAATTGCTTTTCTTGGCCTGTTGTCATTGTTAGTGCAAGTTTACTTTTCGAATGAAACTAGGTCATTTAGCATAGACCACAACTGACACCTGCAACCTAATATCATATGATAAATTAAATTAAATTTGATCAAAAGAACAGAGGAAAGTCAACACATGAATTTGTTCCTTTCACCAAAATGTTGTCGCCTCTAAATCTTTATTTTTCTGTGTATTATATCAACAACGTCACTTTGGCGACCCCAAAGAAGTTTTAGCCAGACCTAGAGGAGACTATACCCTCTGTTTACATCAAATAAGAAGAAATTAGCCGTTTCTGTGCCTTAATGACGCTGGCCTGCTGTGATTTATGGTGTGAGTCACATCCAACTGTCCATCTTTCAGGTTCTACTGGGATCTGACAATGCTGCTGTTGATGGTGGGAAACCTCATCATCATCCCTGTGGGCATCACCTTCTTTAAGGACGAGCACACGCCGCCCTGGATAGTCTTTAACGTCGTGTCGGACACCTTCTTCCTCATGGACCTGGTCCTCAACTTCCGCACGGGCATCGTCAAGGAGGACAACACGGAGATCATCCTGGACCCGCATCAGATCAAGATCAAGTACCTGAAGAGCTGGTTCGTGGTGGACTTCGTCTCCTCCATACCCGTGGACTACATCTTTCTTATCGTGGAGACGCGCATCGACTCAGACTTTTACAAGACGGCCCGAGCTCTGAGGATCGTCCGCTTCACAAAGATCCTCAGTCTGCTACGGCTGCTGCGCCTCTCCAGACTCATTCGCTATATCCACCAGTGGGAAGAGGTAGATGAAGATAGCCCCATACTGGCTAGCTTCAACTGACTGGTTGGATATTTAAAAGATTTTGTTACAGTCTTAAAAATATTAGTCGATAAAAATGAACAAATTCACAGCTTCTAGCTTTTTAAGTGGGAATATTTTTTAAGTCTTTTAAGTAGTGTGGCTGATATTTAGAGAATTTCTTACACTATTTTCCAGATTAATACCTGCAGCATGCTCTCAGATGCTTCTCTCATTTCAAAGGGGACGTCTTGTGCTCATTTCCACCTTCATCCTTATATTCCAGGACTCTACTGGAGTAGCTTTGCATGGTTCACAGTTCAAAAGTAATCATTGTTTACCAGTCAGCCAGTTTATCAGTTCATCCTCTTCCTGACAAACTATTTCACATTCTCTCCCTTTAGGCCAGCTTTCCTCTCATTGGCTGTGTCTTGCAAATAGAAGGTTTGAAGAGCTGCAGAATGAAGGAGGAGTGCAGAAAAAAACTCAATCTGAAACCAAGCGTTTGCAGCTGCCTGAAGCCTGATCTCATTTTTTTAAACTTTCTCCATGTTAAATGTGCACATCCATCTTTTTAACAGTACAGGTTTCCCTTTAGGCACCGTGCATACTAAGGTTTCTCTCTCATTAACAGATTTCTTACACTTGTGGGGAAAAAAAGTGCTGCTGCAGAGTTAATTTGTTGGCTCTGCATTTAAACACACTTACACACAGTCAGCTTACTCAATAAGAGATATTATCCCGCATTATTATTTTTTATATGTTCCATCCCCATCAGCCATTAACGTTACAGATGGTTGCTCTGAAATAGCCTCTGGTAGTCTATAGAAGATTAAGTGTGGTTCGGTATAGTTCGCTTGCATCCATCAACACCATCATCGCGGTTCCTCCTGTTTATTTCAAATCCTCTGTTTGCGTGCATGGGTGTTAACATTTTATAGAAGAGATATGAGTGTTTTATTATCTCTCTTTTTTCTCTCTCTCTCCCCCTAATTCTGAAAATCTGTGTCACAGGTTTTCCACATGACATACGACCTTGCCAGCGCCATGGTGCGTATCATGAACCTGATTGGTATGATGCTGCTGCTGTGTCACTGGGATGGCTGTCTGCAGTTTCTGGTTCCCATGCTGCAAGACTTCCCCCCAGACTGCTGGGTCACCAGGAACAAGATGGTGGTAAGTGGATTATTTATGAGTCAGACAGCCTCCAAAATGTGTTCCTCCCCAAAACACGACGAACCACATGCAGACATTTATCTCTAAGCGTCATTAGTTATCGGTTTGAGAGCACAGATTAAATTAACGTCAACAGGTAGCGTGTTTAATCTTTTTCAGTCACACATGTTTTTCAATAAACATTTTGCAGAAATAGGGTGGTTTTTGTTTATTTGCAAAGCTGTTAATACCTCCTGAAGAAGATAGAATAGAATAGAATTAGAATTCAACTTTATTGTCATTGCACATGCACATGAAACAGACCTACCCATAAATGATGTTTTGTAACAGTTGGGACATACATCTGTGTTCACGTCCATAAGCTCAGATTAAGCTGATTTAGATGTGATGTACGATGGCTCCGTAATGTAGTGGTTTACACATTCAGGAGAGGCATCCGGTGTAAAAATCTAACAAATCAAATATTTCCTGAGCCGCTGGTCGTAGATAGCCGTACGCGTTATCTCTCCTCCTCTGCATCCCTTTCAGAATGACACCTGGGGTCAGCAGTACTCCTACGCCCTGTTCAAGGCCATGAGTCACATGCTGTGTATCGGGTATGGCCTGTACCCTCCTATCGGCATGGCTGACGTGTGGCTCACTATCCTCAGCATGATCGTGGGTGCCACCTGCTTTGCCATGTTTGTGGGGCATGCGACTGCACTCATTCAGTCTCTGGACTCCTCCAGGAGGCAGTACCAAGAAAAGGTGGGTGTTTGCTGAAAAATCATCCACAGTTTTACTTCTGATATAACACTTCTGTTCCACTACATTTCATAAGGTAATATTATTTAACTGTTTCACTTATTACATTATCAAATCATGAAGTGTATCAAATTCGGTTCTTTTCTGAATTCTTTTGCCAACAGAGAAAGAACAAAAAAAAATAGTCATCAGTTCATAAAATGTGCTTTTTTAGGTTAAACTGCCAGCTATATATATATTTAAGTTCCAGCTTAAATAGGGCCTTTATTTACTTATACCTCATTTATAATGAGCGGCTACAGCAGTCTGAAGCCTGCGATTTTGAGTCAGAGGGATTACTTGCACATATGCTGACCTCATTACTTCAAACTGTGGCCACATTTAATATGAGTATTTTGCATATATATATATATATATATATATATATATATATATATATATATGAACAACAATAAGCTTAAGCTTAAAAGGCAGATTACAACGATAAGATGTGCTTCATCTTAAAAAATAAAAAATATGAATACTATCCTATAATATTATTATTATTTGATATCATATATTATTAGGTACAGGAGAGGAGCTTTTTTTCTGTGTGATGTATTTTAATCTGGACATCTACCTAAGTGCAATTTTTAATGCAGGATTTCTGTTTTATATTTCAATATTGCTACTTTTCACTAAGTGACAGATCTTGAAGGGGAGCGTAAACCCACTTTTTTGTTTGCAAAAACATGTTTTATACATCCACGTATAGCTGCCGTTAACTTTTCATTTGGGGAATATGGGAAAGGACAGACGAACTGCAACATGACACAAAAAAAGACAGACATGGCAGTGCATTATGAAAAGCAGAGCTGACACTTACAGCTGGATTTACCATGCATAGACAGGGTGCATGGACCATATTTGGTGCTTTGCTGCTAGAGTACACTGCTGAAGGACACAGTAGTTAATGTTATTAGCTGCAGCCTGCAGAGCACAACTGTAATTGTCAGATGGGGCAGAGTCACAACATTGCACTGTGGGCAGGTTTCACAGATGGCCTGACAGTTGACTGTTAAAATAATGAGACACATTATATTCCTACCTCTGAGCCAACACATCAATCAGTGTAATATATTCATTTTGACATGACTTTGCATTTTGTCTCACGGTTATGTTACGTTACATTTGCAGCCTTCTGCTACTCTAATCAACAGGAATATATATATATTTATATCTATATATATATAGATATAGATATATAGTTTTTTTTAAAATCATGTTAATAAGTGTGCTCTTTGTGCTTTTCATAGTACAAACAAGTGGAGCAGTACATGTCCTTCCACAAGCTTCCTGCAGACATGCGTCAGAGGATCCACGACTACTACGAACACCGGTATCAGGGCAAGATGTTTGACGAGGAGAGCATACTGGAGGAACTGAATGAGCCGCTGAGAGAGGTCAGCCATCAACAGATGATTTTTAGATAACATACATTATGCAAACAATGTGTAAATGCTTAAAGACAACATAAAGTTGTTATTTGCTCTCTTAATCATTTACTGTCCGTTTAATATAACCCTTAAGTAAAGTCTGGTGTTTAAAAAAAAACAGATGCTTTTTGACAAATACATTTTTTATTCTTATATAAGCTTTCAGCTACATTATTCTGACCTGTAGGCTATTTGTTTAGCATTTCTTTAATTCTTCTAAATAGTAAAATGTTAACAAAATTATTCATTGTCCTTATTTTATTTTGCAAACATTTTATTGTCGTCAGCAGCACATGTATAAATGCATGACATGAGCCACGTTGTTCTTAATGGTGAACAGTTAATTATGTAATCTAATATGGCTGTGTTACTTTGACAATGTTAATAGTCATGTAATCTGATAAGTAATGGCTTGAAGAGGACGGGGGACCTCATTAAAAGAGCATTAAGAGCATTAAGCTGTTAGCCCCCCTGCTTTTATCATGACTGAAATTTGTTTTTGAAGGCATTGCATTAGCAAAAAGAAAAAAATGTAAAAGGTGAACTTTTTTTTCTCTTTCCTGCAGGAGATCATCAACTTTAACTGTCGCAAACTGGTCGCCTCCATGCCCCTGTTTGCCAACGCTGATCCCAACTTCGTCACCTCCATGCTAACCAAACTACGCTTTGAGGTCTTCCAGCCGGGCGACTACATCATCAGGGAGGGGACCATCGGCAAGAAGATGTACTTCATCCAGCACGGCGTTGTCAGCGTCCTGACCAAGAACAGCAAAGACACCAAGTTGTCTGATGGCTCTTATTTTGGAGGTGAAGTCGGCTGCTCTGCATGCTAATATGTTCTGTAGTGGACAGTGGGTCAGTTTGAATGCATGTGATGGAGTGGTGATTGTATGATTTGTTTTGATTTATTTGGCTCAGGCACTCGGCAGATTATCTTCCCCGACTATTACAGCTGGGAAAAATCGTCCACATCATCTCCTTAAAAGCGCTGGGAACTAAGAGGGGCAGAGCTTTGCGATCTTTGATTCCATCTGTGGGGTTTTCCCCTTTTTGTTACACCATATTTAAAGCTGAAATCCAGAATTTTTCCTCTCGGTTATGTTTTCTCAACCTGCTGTTGTCTGTTCCATCTGTGCACCAAAGTGAAATGTCATCATTAAATGTCAACTACGAAGCATAAAACTCTTAATTCTTTTCAGATTTGTTTCGGCAGAAGTATTAAACGAGGAAAGGGGAAAAAAAAGCAGCTAAATTAAACCTTTCATAGTCACGCATTTATTTGGAGTAAAACAGTCAGGGCAAAAACAATTTGGCTTCAAGTTATTCTCCTACATCTAAAAACACGAAGAAATGTTAAAATAATAAACTAGGACAGAAAACATCTAAAACCAACACAAGATAAAAAGAAATCCCATGATGTAAAGTGTAATAAATTCAAGAAAGTGACAGAATAGGGCGGAGAGAGATGGAGAGAGACAGAGTATGTGTGTGTGTGTGTGTGTATTTGTGCGTCTATATCCTCAATATGTCTGTCCTGAAAAATATGCCTCATTTTTTTCCCTCCTGTTTTCTTTTAATGGCGCATTATTTTATTTTTCTGATCTGGCACGACAGATGAGGTCAGAACAAACTGTAAGCTGCAGAAATTGCATTAAGTGCTCCATCTGTGGAGTTCAGAGGCATCAGCCTTTTTCATGCTTTATCATCTCATACTAATAATACTATTTTGGACTTTTCTTTTGTGAATGGATCTAAGAAGATAGGAATTCTGTTGCGGCTTGTCACACAACTTCTGAAAGGAGGAGGAGGGTGGGTGGTGGTGGTGGTGGGGGACTCATTATATAACACTTCATAGTAATGCGTTGTTTTTAATCCTTGCTGTTAATACCTGTCTTGCACTCTGCAGGAAGTCTTTTAAAGCGGTGAAACAAATAATTGAAGGGTTTTTTTTCTCATCTCTTTCCCTGCAGAGATCTGCCTGCTGACCCGAGGCAGGAGGACTGCCAGCGTGCGGGCAGATAACTACTGTCGACTGTACTCTCTGTCTGTAGACCACTTCAATGAGGTGCTGGAGGAGTATCCCATGATGAGGAGGGCGTTTGAGACTGTGGCGCTCGATCGCCTGGATCGCATAGGTTAGTCCTTAAAGATAAGATAAAACCTATTTACTGGCACCAATTTTATATTATTATCAATCATTCATTTGTTCATTTTAGTGTTGCACTAAAATTAACATCAGTTGGACTTTATATCTGTTATTAGTGGTGGCGTGGATGTAGGCACGTATTTAAGCACAGCGGCTAACAAAAGCCAAGAATAGAAAACAGTGTATAATAATAATATTTAAATGTAAGCGTGCCACATTAATCCATGGTCTTTAGACTTTACTAATTAATCTTATATGAATGGAAAACAGTTTAAAGTCATTTTCCTGGGTACACCTTGCTAAGGACCCCCTTGTCCTTTGGAAGTCTTAATTCTTTGTAGCACAGATTCAACAAGGTGCTGGAAACATTCCTCAGAGGTTTTGGTCCATATTAACGTCACAGCATCACACAATTGCTGCTGATTTATAAGCTGCACATCCATGATTCGAGTCTCTGGTTCCACCGTGTCACAAAGGTGCTCTGTACTAAAGAGCCCGAAGTGTGCCAAGAAAATATCCCACTCACCGGCATCCGGAACTGATCATACAATGCAGGATGGAGCCAGGCTTTCATGCTGTTTACACCTACCATTCCAGTGTCATAGCAGAAATTGACAGTCATCTGACCAGACAACTTTTCTCCAGTCTTCCACTGTCCAATTTTGGTGTGAACTGTAACCTCAGCTTCCTGTTTTTAATTAACAAAGACCTAAGCCATCTGCTTCAAGGTCCAAAGTGTTATGCATTCAGAGATGCTCTTTGGTTGTGACACGTGGTTATTATCAGCTTGAAGCAGTCTGGCTATTCTCCTCTGACCTCTGGCATCAACAAGAACTCCTTCTCACTGGACAATTATTCTTTTTCGGCCCATTTTCTATAAACCCTAGAGATGGTTGTGTGGGAAAATCCCAGTAGATCAGCAGTTTCTGAAACACTGAGACCGGCTTAGGCAACAACAACCATGCAAGATTAAAAGTCAGCTTTCTTCCCCCATTTTGATGCTCAATTTGAACTTCAGCAGGCCGTCTTTACAAGGCCTCTGTGCCTAAATGCACTGAGTTGCAGCCATGTGATTGGTTAATTAGATATTTGCATTTTTAAGCAGCTATTCAGGTATACCCAGTAAAGTGACCAGTGAATTATACTATAAGCAAGTATTTACTAAGTAAACTAAACTCAAACAGAGTATTTTTTGTGCAGTCTGCAGTTGGATTGGAACCTAAAAGAGACAGTTAGGTCTAAAGGGTGGCATTTTTCTAACTTTTTGATTGCTTCCAGTCTAATCTGGAGACATAATATACCCACATAGCAAAATTGGTATGGCCCGGATCTGGCCCACAAAATGTGCTTACACATGGCCCCACATACCGCAAAGAATGACGGCCCTTTGGCGGCCCAGATATGGTTTGTGAGATGTGGCCCGCACATGGGCCAGCACAAGGCCAGTTGCAGACACACTGCTGGCCCACAACAGTTTCAACCCTGGCCCCAGATGTCAGCCCAATGTGTACCTTAATCAAGCCATGTAATTACAACATGTTCTATATAAGAATCAGTGAATGGACTGATTCTTATATAGCGCTTTGCTACTCTCCCAGATTACTCAAAGTGCTCTATACAACATGCCATATTCACCCAATCACACACTTCCGCTAAACTGAGTGCTTCCTAACTACAGCCACACACATTCTCAGTTTTGCCATGCAGACTGGAATAACCAGGGATCGAACCACTAACCTTCCGATCAATGGGTGACCTGCTCTTCCTCCTGAGCTACAGCCACCCACTGGAAAAAAATGAGTAAACCGACTTTGGATAAAGTGTACACTCACAAACCTGTCAAACCTGCATTTGAAACGTTAGCTACCATAGCAGTATAGTATTGCAACATGGCATTTGGTCTTCTAACTAAAATAGAAGACCAAACAGTGCCATCATTTGCAGACCTGCCCCACATCTGGTTGACATACACCCTGCCATGACACCTTGATGCCAGATCCAGGCTAGACCTGTTTTCTATGGGCTTGGGCCACATAAACCAAACCACAATCGGGCCAGATATGGCATCCCATCACATAAATAGTGCCATCTATGCCAGGCCTGGCCCAAATCTGGATGACATACATCTTAGAGAACCAATATAGTAGTGATACATATGCTGTATAACATTGCAATGTCTTTATATACTGTGTATTTATGCAGTATGTTGGTATGTTAGTTAGAAGAAAATGAAAATCTCTGGATCATTATAGATTAACTTCACATAAGCATATTTCAAAAACTAGTTTGCAACTTAGTGACTGACTTTACTCCACTGTTTACTCAGCAGTGGTGCTCCTCCGCTACATGTGCTACAAACAGTGCTGGGTTATTGTAAACGATGAGACTACATTGTTTTAAGACCCACTGTGCCAGAGTGTGAGATTGTAAAGCATGGAAATATATATGACAAAATTTGCACTGTTGAACTTGTAAGCCAATATTGTCAGATAATATCTGTCAAATTGTGAGTGTATTTTTTGTAGTGTTTTAACAGCAGGCTGCATTTTCTAGAGGTATCATTTGCCTTTTTACTCCCATATACGAGAGGAGTTGTGGGAGCTTTTGTGTGCAGAATAAGAAATACATAATTTAAAAGTGTTTGCATTGCATGGACGCACTATTGACGAATATATTTTTGAGTTATACAATTATATTTAATTCTTCCTCTTCAGCGTGTGGTATGATGTGTTGTCTAAGGATGTCATTTGTGAAAAAAGGGGAGGGGCTAAAAGTGCATCACGGCCTTATTTCTCTTTTCTTAACAGGGAAGAGGAACTCTGTTCTTCAACACAAAGTTCAGCATCACCAAAGTTCTGGCACACTAAACCTTCATGAGAGTGAGATCATCCAAAGAATAGTGCAACACGACCGCGACATGGCCCAGTGCACTCAGCTGAACCAAACCAGCACTGTGCCGAGTATAAACCGTCCGCCTGCTCCTCCGTCACCCACCCCGGTCATCTGGGCCCCGCTGGTTCAGGCTCCGCTCCAGGCTGCGGCTGCCACCACCCCGCTTGCTATGGCCTTGGCCCACCAGTCCCAGCTTCCTCCAATCCTCTTCCACCATCCTCTGGTGCCACGTCCCGGCTCTGTGAAGGACCCGTCCAGCTATTCAAAGAGAGTACATGTTGGAGCGAGTGCCTCCAGTAGCTGTGGTTCAGGGCCCAATTCTCCCACTAGCTCTGCCAACCTTAGATCTGAGGTTGAGACTGCCACACTAGTATTCCCCAGGACACAGCTACTCTCCAGTGGGCCGTTGTCACCCATACTGACGTCTCAGCCCATCTTCACCAGCAGCCTGCAGCCCCTCGCCCCTCTGCACACACACCAGCCTCTGCTCCATCCTCCCCACTCTGGCATGGCGTCGGTGTTTCCCATCAGCCAGGCCACCGTCTCTTACACCTGCTCCGCTCAGCTCCACTCCCAGCCGTTTCACGGTGCTATGACCACCCCACCACGACCGATAGGTTTACTCCAACAGGGGGCACCAGGGAGGCTAGCAGGGAGATTCCCGGCCCCCTCAGCCACCACATTAACCCCTCTTATTTCAAGCTCAGTCGGCCCCATACTGAGCCAATTGCAGCAAACCTCCCATATCACCTCACAGCAGGTGGGGTCCAGCAGTGACAGAGCAAGCAGGAGAACCAGTGGCCTGAACCTCCCACATTTTCCCTTCATCACCAACACCCAGTCCTCCGCTGGATTTAATCAGCCAGTGTCTGCAGTCGGAGCCGGGGCCGCAGCCTCTCTGGCCCAGCACAGCCTGGCAGGACTCCAGTCTGTTTTTCTCCCGCAGGTTCTCCCAGAGCACTCAGCCCTTGCCTCCCTGGCCCAGTATGGCTCTGCAGAGGCCTCGCCTTGCTACACGCCTCCTGTCCACAGTCCCAGCATCCAGAGCCCTGTGAGGGGAAGGACAGTATGCCACAGTGAGCTCCCCAGCACTGCAGACTCTCATAGTCCTCTAACCCTTCAGACCTCATGCCCTGCCAGGGTGGCCTGTACCCTCAGACAGAGGGCAGAGTCCTCGGTGGATCTCTTTTCCCAGGAAATAAAGACTATCTCAGGCTCTCACAGCTCTATACACCAGGAAAGGCCTTTGGCCATAAGCGGCTCCTCTGAGGGTGTAGCAGGGGCGCCCAGCCCCTTCTCCTCACCGATGGCTGTCAGTAAACCCTACACCCCGATCCCGGGTCAAGCCACTCCTGTCAGTCGGACACATTCAGGGCCTGAGCCTCAGCACCAGTCCGTTGGTTTTCACTCTTCTCCCATTAGATCTCCCGCTAAAATGTTAGAGAAGGAACACAAACAGTCCAAACTCCCGTCCAATTTGTGAGATTTAGACACACCCTCCTTTAATGCCTGAGTGAAGGGAAGATCACTTGGCATCATTTTAACCACTATGTCAAATTTTGAAGTAGGAGGGTGTGCTATAGCTCAGTGGTTTTGTTTTTAACCAGAGTGAACGGATCGAGTTTGATAATGGACAGTGACAGATATATATTTTTTACAGGATACTGCGTCTTTGAAAATGCTAATAACATCCAAACTGTATTGATGGGTATATGTAACACCTCATGAAAGTATCAATTGTTCCGTGTATTATATTCTAACCGCACTCTGTGATTTGTATTTGTTTAAAACCCCATCGTCCAGGCAATTTGTGTAACCTTTTAGCCACATCCTATTTAGTTGGAACGTCGTCCACAACTGTATCCAGTTATGATCAAAACCAAAAAAAACCTGCTGTCCTCTGTTCACATCCTTTCCCACTGCTGAGAGCGTCGTGTGAACGCAGGGTTACTCCGTAAGAGATGTGAGGAGAGACAGACTGTGCACTTTGCTCGTTTCAGAAATAACCTGAAGGCTTGACGATGGCACGTCTTCCAAGATAGCTTTCCAGCAATATTGCACACCCAAATGGGTCACACAGATCAGATAGTATTTAAAAATAAATCTAAGTAATGAATGTAATGAAAATGTGTGAGTGGGAGGAGCGGGATTCATTTTGAATGTGTTTAAACATGAAGGTGATGACAGATTTCACAATAGATGCCAACTTATTTCAGTCTGGCAATAACTTTGGTACAAAACATCCACCTGAGCCGAGGTTTGTGTGCCATTAGCATAGTATGCAATAATCTGTGTGTTCTTTTGTCTTGTTTTTTTACTGGTATGCAAAGGTACTGTGAATCGAAGCACTGATTTGAGATCAGACTCATTAAAACAAGGGAACTGAATTTAAAAAAAAAGAAAGAAGCAATTGTCGATAATCAAAACATCCTGAAACCAGCGATGCACTGAGATTGCTCTGAATGTTTCTTGCACCAGTCAAAGGGCTAAAAGCAGTTTCCTGGACTCAAGATCAACGAGAACCCCTGATGGGTCATATTGCTGCATATTTACCTCTTTCATTGTACAATATTTGAAAGATTTGACATGTATTGTTGAACAATTGCTGCTTTGTGATGCTATGCTGAATCAATAACGTGTATATCAACTGACTTACTTTTAAAAACCAGACTCTTAAATCCTTCTACTTGTTAATAAGTTCACGTGTTTAGATGATGCGTCTACCTTTGTGGACCTGCAGCCGGTGACAAACTGTGAGCTGGTCGGCAGGTCGGATCATCAGAGGATCCTGTCCAGTGGCTTTAGCTGCCCGGTTGGTGAGCCTGAGGTCTGCAATGACTCTGAGTTCCACAAGAAAGAGATACCATCAGACACTAGCCAGCCTCTGCCAATGGGCTCGATCAATCCTTCATTACTATTCTCCTCCAACCGCCTGCCACAGGCATTTGCTTAGAGGTTATTTTGAGTGCATTCAACTTAAAAGTGTGTGTGCGTGTGTGTAGGAGGTGTCATTCGTTCATCCATCCATTCATATATTTATTTATCATTTTGCTGCCTTTTAGCCATCGAATCTCATTCTTTTGTCACCTGTATGTTACAGACATTTTATTTAAGCCTCCAAATTCAATGCAATAAAATGACATATGGTTAATTACCCTCACCTCAACCGTTTAATTCCTTCCAGGAGGAGAGTGTGCGAGAATCTGATAATAAATTATGGCAAAGTTCTAGACTTTAAGCCGGATTAGAAATTGAGAACTGAATGGTGTTGTCTGGTGCCAACAATGAAAATAACCAGGATTATAATCTGCCAGATACTCAATACAAAGAAATTATCTACCACGTTCATGGAGCGATAACTGCTGGTTTAGTGAGTAAACAGATTTTAAATGCAGGGCTACTGCAAAGTTTTATTAACAGACCTGACAGACCTGATCCTCCATATCCTTAAATAACTTCACTAGATCAGCTGGTTTTGGAAGATTGCTTTATCATATAATGATCTACTTAATTTTTCCTGTCCTTTTATGTAACTCTAAATTTATAAATATTTCTCTTTATATCAACCCTTTGCAGTATTCAGGGATTAAAAATCATGAAACACCAGTCATTGGAGATTTCTGGATATCTGATTTCCTCAGTTAATGCTTAAAGATTGGCATTAATTTAATCACAAATCTGAAAAAAAAAAGTCTAATAGTTTTGGATATTTAATTCTAGCAGCTTCCTATTCATCCTCACAACTAATACAACCAATCACAATGGCTCTAACCCAGCAGCCCACCACAAGCAGTCCAATCGCCTTGATGGCTTTGGGAAGTATGGAAATTTCAAAGGAGGGCATCAACTTTGAAACTAACAGTAATTTCATGTTTTCCAAACACACAATACGCATATATATATATATATATATATATATATATATATATATATATATATATACACACACACACACACATTATTAGAAATAATAAATAAGCACAGACTAAGATTTGAAGAAGCAACAAAGACAGCAATTAATTTACATTTCTTTGTAGTTGCTATTGTGTTTGCCATTTCTAGGTGCAGTAGTTCACTTATTAAACATTTAAAACAGGTAGCGTTTGAAATTGTTGTTCTTAACTGTCAACTTTTAAAGCTCACATCCTAAAAACAATTTATCAAGTTATTTGTCACTCTAGTGCAAAGGACACCATCCTGTGCTTTCCTTTGGATGACTGCTTTCCAGGAAGTGGCCTGTTTACAGTGGGAGGTTTAAATGGAAGTATGTTTTGTTATTGCAGTTCTGTTTAACACAGCTAGTAAATGTTTGCCAAAGTGTGTTTTTTAGTAGTTTATTTTTACTTTATCTGCTTTTTCAGATTTGACAACATGTTTTCTTATTTGTTATAATTTTGCTGACTCAGTGACAGTGATTACAAGAGTCAAAGTTGATCACATAGTTCCTTTTAATGGATGTAAACCCAGTCATACCAGTTCACTTCACAATGATACATTTGCACTAGCCATGAACAAAGGAAAAAAATTGCTTGAAATGAGGCTAAAGTGTGCACTGAGAAGCAATGTTGTTCACTTTGTTCACCAGAAGGGTTGCCACTAAAAAGTTTAGTCTCCAGCAGCAGGATTTAGACAGTGAATGAGACATTTATTCATGGAGTCTGTAGACATCAACAGAAGAGCTTTCTGAAAGCAGTAACAAAGTTCAATATGGAGGGAAGGTGGGCTGCAGACGAGTAGTAAGTGATATTTTTCGATGAAGTTCAAGGCACCAGCACAACCCTCATGGTGTTGGTGTAACCAGACCCTGGGCGCCACCCGGTCACAACAATGGCCATGTCTCCAGTTTTGAAGAATTTGCGGTGCTTGCCTACAAAAAGAGGTTTTTTAAAAAGGGAAAAAAAGATTAAGTTAACAAGCAAAAATCTCTTGCTCAGCTTTACTGAACTACCAGAACATCCTCTTAACTCTGACACTCACCAACTTCCATAGCAAAGTTCACACGCAGGTCCACGTCCTCAGCCCAGACGGCGTTGGCAGTCTTGGTGTAGAGCACAGGGTAGATACCGCGATACAGGTGAGCCTGGCGGGCGGCCTGACCGCAGCGGGTCAGAGCAATGATGGGGGCACGGGGCCTGTACCTCGACAGCATGTGAGCAGACCTGCAGGTGACAGGCATAAGTCACTGCACTCTGACATAACTTGGAGCAGTTATAAAATAGCTGGCTATTTATTTTAGAAGTTAGGGAACAAAATATTAATTCGTTTGAAGTTTAAATTAGTGTTATTAGTGCAAGTCTAATATTTATTCTCAATCTGTCTTTTAGTTCAACTGCTGATTAAAATGCTTGGCTTTCTAGCAGCTAAATGCTTTATTTAGTTTACCTGCCTGTTGCTAACTATCTGCTGTTTCACACTATGTAGGTAGCATGCTGTGAACACACCTACTGTGGCAGAAAGAGCCCACCAATAAGAGCAGAGCAAAGCAAAAAGGTGTGAGACAACCAACACTGAGCTGAAAGATGCTACACATCTCCACAGAGCTGATCTGAACAGCAAAGTCAGGAGATAACTTAGTTCCGTCATATAAATCACTATTTAAAAGTATTAAGTATAGCCCACATTATTTCATAGGATTATCATTATGAAATCAGCCCAGTTGACTATATGTATGTGCTGAATGCCATGTGCTGGGAGGATGAACTCTAAAGTGGAGAAGAACGATTAGGGAGTTATAATTAACTTGTAAAATGTCAGGGTTCAGATCTCAAAAAGGTCACGGGCAGAGCACAGATTGTGATTGCAGTGAAACTTGGCACACTTCAAACGAGCTGGGGGCTTGCGTTCAAGAAGAAGCGGAGGCAGCAGGATAGAAAAATATTATAATGCCCCAGTTTCTTCTCTGAGAGTGGGCGCCGGGAGGATATTATGACTCAGCTTTACAGAGATTTACTGGGTGGAAATGTTCCCGGAGTCTCACCTGCCAGTCTTGGTTAGCACAATGATTGCACTGGCGCAGCACTTGAAAGAAGCCTCGACGGCACCAATAGCGACGGACTCTGTGGGGTCACGGGTCAAATGAGTGAGGCGACGCAGCTCCTCGAACACCTGCCTGTGGAACATGGCTGCCTCAGCTTCACGGGCGATCTGAATAAGTGAAAACAGATTACAGTGGCTGTCAGACTGCAGATACACAACTAGTCTGAGCTGTGGGAGCAAAGACCAAAGTTAGGCTTAGTGCAGAGTTCCTCATACCTGAAAGCAAAGTGAAACATCAAGCTACACAACAGCCATGGCTGCGGCGTCCAGAGACCGTTGCTGTGCACTGCAGACACATGCAAGCTGAGCTCTATCACACCACGCAGAAGACAAGAGGAGATGCTGTTGGTAGCAGATGGAGTGCAGGAGCAGTGATGGGCAAAGAAGGTTGAAGAAATGGGAAACAAGCTGTTAGTAAAACCCAATGTGATGGCAGAGATGTCATGCCACCTTTGACCTCTGACCTTTCCTTAAAGGCCAACAGATTGAGCTGAAGGTTGAAGTGATAATAATGCGATGCAGAACAATTTATAACTACGTTTCTTACTGCCATTGTTTTTATTTACAACATATACGCATATAGGGAATCAGATATGTGGATTCTAAATATCAGGTTACTTTGACCTTTTTTGACCTTGAAGAAGAGGTCAGAGGTCCAAACTTTCATTAGATGGTCTTTATCTTTATAACTATGCTTAAAATTCTAGTGCTTTTGTTTATATTAGTAGCATTTGAGAAACGATGCTGGTACATGGGGTCTAAACTGAGTTTTTCCTTCCCATTGTCCCCAAAGTGCTTGCTCAAAGGGGATCATATGATTGTTGGGGTTTTCTGTTTTCTTCGTATTATTGAAAAAAAATTAATTGAACTGAATTATACCTGTTCTAAAAAACGTAACGTACGTGACATGGCAGACTTGATTTTTGTAAGAAGCGCTTATGTTTACGGTCTTTTTTTAATTTCTCTGGATTTGAGCGTGGATAACATTCATGGCCTTGATCATTATCATCAAACTTTACTGATATGCCCTCATGGAACCTGTGAACAAAACGATGTTACATATTCTGAGCATAAATTTTCTGGACGCAAGGCACACAGTTCGCGATTAGTAAGCAAGACACGACAATAACGAGTGCAAAAGTGAAACAAGTAGCTTCAGATAAAAGGAACGCACAAAGGAGCAAGTCTAATCTGAATCATGTGAACCTTCTGTTGCTGAAAAACTATCTGTTTGGCAGCAAACGCTCAAGATTCACATGTAAGATAAACCACACACTTTATACTTATAATGAAAGCTTCCTCACAGGCTCAAAACACAACAATTTGACTGAGTGTGACTGCCGCGGCAGCGGCAAACTTCACAGGAGGAGTTCTCACATCAGACATTCAAAAACCTTCAGGTGTTCTTTTGATATTGGTATTAAAGATGGTTACACTGAGCACATTCACACTGAAGCCATCTTACCAAATGCTGTGTGCGCACTGCCTCCAGAGGGTAGTCTCCCTTGGCTGTCTCACCGCTCAGCATGATACAGTCGTTGCCATCCAGCACAGCATTGGCAACATCACTGGCCTCAGCGCGAGTAGGGCGAGGCTTCTTGGTCATGCTTTCAAGCATCTTAATGTGAACAAAGAGACAGACTGCATCATTTCACGTCTGCAGAAAAGCACTTATTTGGACTCCACTAATCCGTGCTCCCATCACAGACCTGTGTGGCACAGACGATTGGCTTGCCAATCCTGTTGCATTTGCCGGTCATCATTTTCTGGGCGATGAAGACCTTCTCGGTTGGGATTTCAATTCCCAGATCTCCACGGGCCACCATGATGCCATCACTAGCTTCCAGGATCTCATCAAATCTTTTAGAAAGAAAAAAAAAGGGGGGGGGGGATGAAGAAAAAAAGTTCAACCATCAAAAAGACAGACTTGTGCTGTGATCGTTTGCACACTACACCACCCACCTGCGCACGCCCTCATGGTTCTCCAGCTTGCTGATGATCTTGATGTCCTTGCCCTTCTCACCCAGCACTTTCCTGACAGCATGAACGTCAGCGGCCTTACGGATGAAAGAGGCGAAGACCATGTCAACACCCTGTTCCACGCCAAACTGCAGGTCCTGAATGTCCTTCTCAGACACTGCAGGCAGGTCAACAGCAGCTCCGGGCAGGTTGACGCCCTTCTTGCTGCCCAGCGTGCCGCCGTTCTCAATGTCACAAATCAAGTAATTGCTGCCTTCGGTTACAAGGAAGCACAGAAAAAATATTTCAGCTACTGGAGGCAGAACGAAAGGAGGACGGACAAATTGTTCGTGCTCTTACCGACTTCTTTAACCTTGAGGGAAATCAGACCGTCATCAACATAAATGTGGCTTCCAACCTGCACAACCTTAGTGATGTTTTTGTAGTCCAGCCACAGAATTTTCTCATCACAGTTGTCTGTGTACTGGTCATCGAGCGTGATCTTGATGGTTTCACCCTTTTTCAGCTCAACCTCAGCAGTGCCACTCTGAAAACAATGAGAAGTGACTTGAGGAGAGAGTTGCTCACACTGGCTTCATTAGAGCTGCGGTAATCTGGCAAGAACTCACGCCTTTGATAAGTCCAGTCCTGATTTCTGGTCCCTTGGTGTCCAGAGCGATGGCCACTGGTCTGTAGTCAACAGATCCAGGTACAAAGCTCTCAGTTGCGTCGCGGACATTCTTGATGGTCTCGGCATGGTACTGCATGAAAACAGATGTTATATTAAAAAGATCTTGCAATGGTTTAACCCTTTAAAGCCGGTCGGAGGTTTTGCGTAACTATTTTTAAATCCCCATAGAACCGGAACCACGTAAGCTAGCGCGATAATTTTTTTTGCATATGAAACCGGAGGAGTTGTACTTACATCTTATGCCATCAGCTTGTCCTAGGTCACGGTTTCCTTCCACATATAGTTTTGCAAAAATTGCATAAAAAGCAGTATATAAAAATTATATCTCTCAAAAATAAAACAAAAATAACACTCAAAATAAATTTCCTGTTGTTGTAAACTATTTTTTGCAACTTTTTTGTATTTAAAGTTTTGAGGGATAAACTTCTTAAATTTCTCCAAGTAGAAGTATATGTAAAAAAACAAAACAATTTTCAATTTTTTTTGTAGTTTATTGCACTTTTTTGCAATTTATGTAGTTACTATGGACTTAATGCATACATATTATTAAAATTTGGGCTATAACAGTTGTATTGATGTATAGCAACTTGAAATGCTCCCAAAGATGGTACTACAGCATGTAAAAATATAAAGTCAGCTCTGGCGGACTTGGTTCTATGGTAGGTCTTAAAGGGTTAAAAAGCAAATAAATTAAAAACGTTACAAAAATATTAAAGGTGGATATTTATACATTTTTTAAACCCTTTGTTTAAAAACAGCTAAATTCAGTTAGTAGAGCAACAGGTGACGCCTCAGTGCTGGTTATGTAACTATATATTTATTTATAAGTGCAACATATTTTGAAAGGAAGACATTGTTCAGCTGAACTGTACATAAACAGCTGCCACATACGTCGGTACATGACAGGTATGAATGTATTTTTCACTTAAACAAAAACAGTGATGTGAATTCTGACTACTGTCCTTGGTCACTGGCTTCTCTACATGCCTTCTCCTCATACTGTTGCTGTGGGGGGGTGACTCCTATTTATAGCTGTACTGGCAACTGTGACACCAATAACACAGAGGTCAAATGTATTTTCCCCTCCTCAGAAGAAATCATACATTCACTTTGCTGTACAGATAAAACTGAGGTCTTTTTATTTGACTGCTGTTGAGCCACTTTGAGTCAAGTTAAATTGGAGAGAATTTTTTTTTAACATACTTAATCTTTCAAGATCCAAAAATTAACTGTGGGTGTTCATTGCTACAGCTGATGACATTTGACGGCTCATCCACTCAGGTGACAGTGAAAAAGGGAAAGAGGCTTGACTTTTAAAGGCAAGGGGTCAACAGTGTAATGTCGGCTGAAGAGCTGGCCACGATACAGTGGGTTCACAAGCTACCAGACAGACCGAGCGCCAAAGGGGCGAGAGGAGGCTCAAAGATCACATTACAGATGGTCACCAGGCCACAGGAGTAATGGCACTCTGACTGCTGCTGCAGTAAAGGGTAAATCCTCACCGACTCACTTCTAAAGGGCAAAGAAACTGACTTGACGATCTGGGTTTGTACTGTCAAGCATGTGGCTTTACTGGAATCTGTGACGTCACAGTGTGTGATTGTGAAATCAGGGCTTTAGCAGGTTAGAACATTTAATGTAAAACAAATAAGGAACTGAGGTTGGCAGAAAGTATTTCTGACCCTTCACTCACTTCATGTGTGCCATGGGAGAAGTTCATTCTTGCAATGTTCATCCCAGCCTTGATCATTTCCTTGGCCATCTCCACAGATCGGGTGGCAGGTCCTGCATCGAGACAGTTAATGAACACAGTGAGACACGGGCCCAAGATGATCACATTTTTGCACCAAGGTCGTGTTTCTTTTTCGATGCAGATACATGAAGAAAATAATCAGATTGTACACATAATAAGCACAAATCAATGGGCCTTGGTAATGCGCCTGACCAATTGTGCAGATGATGCCAGTGTTGCGAGCCACAGCCGGCTCAGAGTCGATATCCAGCAGGCACATGTGCTCAATAAAGGTGTCTGCCATAGCAGCTTGTAGCTGCTGGGTGTGGATGATAGAGGAGCCTGTATCCTTTGGCTTCGACATGGCTGGATTTGTGTCTGCAGGAAGAGACCTTGGAGAGAGAGAAAGAAACATGAAAGATAATCGACCGGGGCCCTGGTGACTCTGGTGTATGGCACCAACCACAGGTTATGTAGAAAATCTCCTGTTTTTTTCATGGGCATCTAATATTTTTACACGTGACACAATGGAATTTGCACTTACAACCAATAAGTTGAAGAAGAATTTATATAGACAATAAAAAATCAAAAAGAGCGTACAAACAAAAAAAGAGACCGAAAATATGTAATAGGAAAAGAAGAGTGCCAACACAAACTAAATGTTCCACTTCTCTGTGGATGACTTTCAACCCTCTCACAGTCCAGTTTTGGCTAACTGGAGAACAGCCGACACAAAAAGCAAGGACAACAGTATGGGGCTGAATGACTGCACTCTCCCACATTCCAGCATGAGTGTATGTTAAAGAAGAGGAGCTGATCACTTCTGACAGCGACTAAAGCTGATTCACATACACAAAAAAACCCGCACAAACTTGAGGAGGAGGCTGAAAAAAATAATGTTTCATGCCTGAAGTGTAATGCTGGTCCACAAGCCCACATTATAGAGACAAGTAAAACTTATATGATTCAGCTTGCACTTGTTTAGCCTGGAGGAGTGCAGCATGCTTGATAAAAGTGTGTTGTCGGGCAGTGCATGGATTTGTGGTGGGTGGGCTGAGACCATATGTCTGCCCTTTGTATTCACCTAAAATAACAGTCAGCTGAGGCTATTTGTGGACTGTAGAAACATCAACGTCATAATCAAACAGCAACAGACATTTTTATTAACTCATTATTTAAGTAAATCAAAGTCTTTATTGATCCCTTTGCTGTCTGCAAAACCAGCAAAAAATAAAATAAAATAAATAAGTGTAACAGCTACTTCCTAACCCAAATCACTGACTGAAAGGTGATACATTTGAACGTTAATAAATGTTATTGCGAGATTACGGTTTCTTTAAACGTGCAGTTCAGTAAGAACACATTTGGTTTTTAGCTGCTTAATTAACAGGTAACGTGCTACATATATACATAATTACCAGATAAATCTAAAGGATTACATGTGCAAAACCAACATTAACGATTCTGATCTTCCACACAGCTAATATACTACATTTCTACACTTTTAAACCTTTCCTCCATCTCGAAGACACAAACTCTGCTGCTGTTACTCACCTACTAAGTGAACTTTGCAGGGACCAAAGCGCCACAAGTCCTGTCGCAGCGACCGGTTTTATGCCTGTAACTGACCGGGACTACTTTCCTTTGAGTGACATAGGATATAGGGCGGTGAGGGCAACAATGGTGAGTGAAGAGATGCTTGAATTAAATGTTTATTTTGACAGTTGTTTCAGATTCAGGGGGAAATATTCAGATAAAAAGACGGAGGTTTGCCAGATTTTGAGTTATACAAAGTTTACGCTTTAAAGCACAGGTGCAAGTTTAGTTCACAGTTTAATCACAGAGCTTCCGCCGAGTCCTCAAACATGACACCATCATCTGTTTGGCCCGGAGACAGCTCAAATTCAGTGCAAAATACCGATGATGTCGTATCTGGAAAACAGTAACAAATGGAAAGCAATCCTGTTCATGTATTAATCACCAGGAGATGTCATATAAAAAGAGATGAGATGTGCCAAATCCAGGGGTTAAAGTGGGCCGGTGTTTTATTTTGTTTTTGTATTTTTTAAATATTGATATGTTCCCTCCTTTTAAATCCCGTTTGTCATTTTTAACCCTGATAAATCCCTCTGAGCTGATTGGTGGTGTCATGAGAAAAATGGCGCCTCGTTATTTGTGTTACAGAGACACTGAGGCACGAGACCAGACAGAAGAGTTTTTTTTAAATTTCTTTTTTGTGTAACTAAAATAATTGTGTAACTAAGATAATAGTGACACATGTATGGATTTGCACAAACTGGAGATGGAGACCTTGTTTGCTGAGGTCTTTAATCTTGTCAAACTGACAGACAGAGAAGACCATTCAGAAAATGACGATTCTGCGAATGCAAGATCTGGAACACCGGGAATGAAATAGTCACTGTCTGAGGCCTGTTGGTGAGGAAATCTGTGATCCAGGACCAGGTGGGCGGGGGGATCTGAAGATGGTCCATACTTATGATATTGCTTTGTAATGTGTGTTATTGTGCTGTAAAATAGATGTAGTCTCATCATCTAAGGTCACACTTGAATGCTTTCTGTTCTTTGATGCTTAGTTTTTAATCAGGTTCAACCCCCAAATTCAGGAGTCAAAAACCTACCATATCACACAGTTTTTCAACTTGACGTTTAATAACAGTCAGAACACTGGCTTCCGCAGACTCTCATTTATTGCCCTTACTTTGTTTTCCAACTTAGTTTAACTTTTGATGTTTCCCTTCTTTCCAGTGGCTTCATATTAAGAACCACCAACTTGCATTTAAGACTCACAGAAAAATCTCTTTTCCCCCCCTGATGCCAGTGCTGTCTTCCACACTGACACATGAGCTCCATCCAGGACATGAAAGGTTACCAAATGGTTAATGAGTAT
The DNA here is from genome assembly GCF_965226115.1 of Aulonocara stuartgranti. Classification (NCBI taxonomy): domain Eukaryota; kingdom Metazoa; phylum Chordata; class Actinopteri; order Cichliformes; family Cichlidae; genus Aulonocara; species Aulonocara stuartgranti. The sequence continues at coordinate 54,306,061 of NC_138945.1, read as the reverse complement.
GTGAGTCATATATATAGTATATAGTATTTTATTTTATTCTATTCTGTACAGTTGTGTACTGTATTTATTCTTATTGTATTCTAATTTTTGCCTCATAACTTTTGCACTGTCCACTCCTGCTGTGACAAAACAAATTTCCCACGTGTGGGACTAATAAAGGTTATCTTATCTTATCTTATCTTATCTTATATACTATGGCCTTCACATTCAAGAGCTCTTAACCCAGTCGAGACTCCCTTTCCATTGCCAGAGCAAATAATCAAAACACCCAATAGGGAAATGCCTTTTGAAAGAACGCTTTTCCATCCTAGAGACATGTAAAAGCAATAAGCTGTCCTGGCAGCATGTGGTAGCTCATCACCTTGTCCAGACACTTTGTTCTTTTAATATCTCATAGTCCTAATGCATTTAAGAGTTTTCTATTTTGTTTTGTTGCATTGTGTATTCTTTCCCCATTATTATTTCAGGTTTTATCCTTTTTTGACTTTTCAATTTAACTGAGCAGTGTCTCTCTTGACTTCTTACACAATTCTTACAAAAACTCCTCGTGGCTCATTTTTACTTAATCTCTAAGTTCCACCTTAAATTTGAAAGACTTCTTTCAGTTGTTTTTTCCTGGTGTCGCTGCAGTGGATCATCTCCCTCCATCTTACCCTGTCCCCAGCAACCACCACTATCACCCTCTGCATGTCCTGCTTCATTACATCCATGGCAGTTCAGTCTTCAACCTCATTTGTCCAATATATCCGCTATCCTTCCTCTGCACATGTTCAAACCATTCCTGATCAAGTCCATTCTGATCATTCCAAATGTAAATCCTAACATCCTTAGCTCAGCCTGCTGCTGTCTTTTTGTTTGTGTCACTGTGTCCAAACCACACATCATAGCATCCTGTAAACCACCTATTTCACTCCTGCTGTCATACTTCTGTAAAATATTATCACTGATACTCATTTCCACCCAATTGTGCCCTATTTGCACTCTCTTTTTCACTCATCTCGTAGTGTCCGTTACTTTAGACAGTTGACTCCAGTTCTCTTTCACTACCTCTACTCCTTCCATCTTCACCTTAAAGGACTACTAAGTCAAAAATAATCAGTTTGTCATAGTTCAACTTCCTTCATTTGGCAAGCACAGAAATGCAAAATCTAACATGCACGTGCTGTAATGCAGTGGTAACATGCCGCTCAAAACATTTAAACCAGACCCACCCAGAGTTGACTCAATTCAGTTTTATTTGTATAGTGCCAAATCACAACAACAATCACCACCAGGTACTTAATATTGTAAGGTAAAGACTCTACATTAATACAGAGAAAACCCCAACAATTAGATGACATATAACAGCACTTGATAGTGACAGTGGGAAGGAAAACCTCCCTTTTAACAGGAAGAATGTCAGGGATGGCTGTGTGGCAGACATGACTCAAAAAGGACAAATGGAAAATTCAAAAGCAGCTCTACTGCTGATCTAAGAATGACAAAATGCATAATACAAAATAACTCAGGCTACACAGAGGAAACAAGGCTCTAAGAGGAAGGAGGAAACACAAAACACACAAAGCACACAGCAAGAGGGAGAACACGACATGGGGCAAGAAAAGACAGACATACTGTATACACACACTGATGATGAGGGAACAGGCAACAGGTGTGAACAAGGTTGAAACTTACAAAATAACAAGTAAGAGGAAGAAGAGCTGAATACAATGCACACAAGACAAGAGACTATCAAAATAAGACAGGAGATGACACTTAGACCTAAGACACACCAGCATGACAGAGGAAAAACACTGAGACAAGAGGGGAACTATAAATGGATATAAATAAGCTCTCCTTAACCAAAGACACGATAACAGGAACTGAACCAAAACAATATAAACAGAATACAGAATGAAACCAAGAATAATTAAAATTACAAACCAGAGAAACTCAAAACGGCGACAAAGAAACCTTCAGCAGAACCAGGATCAGCGAGGGGCATCCAGCTGGCCACGACTGGTTGGGAGTTGTATTCAGCACATATTTTCACACTCTCCAGAGTTTCATTAAACCAGTAGGCCAGTCATTTCTAATCTCTCTTTAAAATGTTTATGTGTAATTCACATGTATAACACCTTAGATGATTTTTAAATTCATCCACTTTTTTATAGAAAACGACATAAGTGAAAGGAAAGGCTTCTCGACAAGGATGACGCCCTTTAGGGTCTACTAGTCTGTTAAACTGGGTGTAAGTATACAAATTTTACACTCATTTATGACTCATAAATATTCATACAGTGTGTGAATAGCGTAATCCTCTGAGATTACAGCACTGGCTCCAAACTGGCTTTCACTGACCTTCCATCTATATGTGGATAAATCTGGAGCCGCCAGAAGCAGCGAAATGCGCCGCTGATTTCCAGATTACGGATGGGTTAAAAGCTCAAACAATGATGCAATGAAATCCAAGACGCCATCCCTCTTCTTACTTATCTTTTTTCAATCTTACTGCATTCAAGCAGAGACAGCATCACAACAACAACATGGGTAAATGTGTTCATTTTTGTAATATTGTAGATCACAGAGCAGTAGGTTTTGTACCATTTTACATTGTTTCCACTATTTTGTCCACATTTTTTAACAATATATGTGGATATTTTTTAAAAATTGTAAATTAATTGCAAACCCTACTTTGTCCTGAAATCTACGTGCAGCGGTTAACAAATTTATTAAACCACCGAGCAGTGAAAGGCCTGATTTAACAATAATGACAATGGCAATTTGATTTATATAGGACACTTCATTACATGCAAACTCAATGTGCTTAACGCAGAAAAGGAAGAAACATAAAAAATAATAATAATTTATGAAAATCATTTTTTCTGTTTCTGTCAGTCAGTATGTGCAAGCACTTTAAACAAACTGATATTTGGAAAATTGCTAAAATATAATTATTGTTGTTATATATTGATTAAAAAGCAGAAAAATAGTAAAACAATATTATTTTGTTATTTGCTCGTATTCCTGAACAGAAAGAAAATATGATATGTAGTTCTCGAAAATTATGCTTGACAAATTTTTGACTTCGAGAGGTCGGGTATGCCGGTACACATTTGGGTATAAAAACATAATTTCAGTTCAGTGAATTTTTTTGTTTGTTTGTTTGTTTGTTTTAAACAGGTGTTTGACAGATTTCAAAAATATTTGTGGTTTTTTATTTTTCTGCATGTGGTCTAAAACATGTTTTACCTACTGTATGTCAAACAAGTCTGGGATTACAAAGCAAAAGCTAAAGGAAGGATTATCAAAAGACTTGATATAGCATCAATATTACATCTATGCCTATAAAACGTATAAATCGATAAAATTCTGAGAAGCCTTAGCAGTGACATTTAAAGTTTCAAAAAGTTGCAGTTTGACTTTTGTACATTTACTGCAAAACATGTCGAATAAACCATAACCTGCCCCCCCCCCCTCTCTCAACAACTCAACAGCAGCTCTCTCTTGTGGACAATCTGCTGAACTGTGACTTTTCTGTCACAGTGTCAACATACTGTGCAACTTAGCAAAAATGATCATGGTGTCATACAGATTACAAACCATACAAACGAAACTTCTAAGATAAAATCTTTCTCTTTAAAAAAAAAAATGATTTGAAACTGCAGTCAGTTATTGTTTGTTAACTGTAACTATTGTATTTAATGTAAAATTAATGTCTATGGTGTCAGTAGATTGTGTAGATAGATTTTTTTTACTAAGTAGATTTTGTTCTCTGAGCTATTCGAGTGGGTAAAATGTTTACCAGATATGACAGCATTCCTCTTGGTTCAGTTCTAGCTTTTGACCTTTTCCCAAATCTGTATCAGATTTGTTATAATCTTAAAAGTGGACTCTTTACAAACACATTTACTTAATTACGTCACCAATTTATTTGAAATATATTACCTGTAACAATGGGTGTATAAAAATAATGAAATTATTCGGCCTTTTTTGCGTTTCATGTCTGTTCCAAACCCCAAAAATGGCAGTTTCCTGTTTGAGACATGAGACATTTATACTATTGTGTCCATCCCTGTAAATACACAGGGGACACTTAGACATTCATGTCTAAGTGGATTACCCCAAGAAAAGCACTTGTTTATTGAAGGTGTGTACAGATGTATGCAGTCCTATAAGTGTCTAATCTGACCAGATTGTGGAGCAGCGGGTGACTGCTAACAAGGGTAACTGCAGATTAAGGTCAGTTTGCGACACAGCAGACAGAAAACAAGGCTAATAAATGCCAAACATCACCTGTTTACCCATCTTCCCTCTGAGGGAGCTTTGTTCTCATCACTCCAGGCACTGATTAATGCGCCTGGCTTTTAGGTTTCTACCTGTGCCACATAAGATACTTAAAGAGATATAGGAACAGATCCACATCAGTCTTTCATCTCACTGCACTAAGTGATCAGGCTGCCAGTGTCTGGAGTCAGTCATGTGACCAAGAAGTCAGGCTGGGCATGTGGGACTTCCTGCTATTGAAAAGAGAAGGCACCGCCAGCAGAGCCTTCAACAGAAATGGAGTATCCTTTTTTCTTGCTACATTCTCCTGAAGGAAAGGTAAGATTGTAACCTCGTAACCTGCTGTATCATTAGCATTAGCAAACACATGCTCTACTCTTATGAGCAAAATATGTTGATGTGTTGTTTTATTTACTTTTCCACTTAATGTCCGTGCACAGACTAAAACCAGGGAAACAGCAATTATCTCGACATAGTTCAAGATACTCAGAGCAACCTGCTCATTCATACATCACAGAAGTAACTGAACTAATTAAGCCACAAATGTTTTTCCCAATAGTGTTTCAGTCACACAGGAATGGACACTTTGTTGATTGTTGCTAAAAAAGATATAAGGACACGATGAGTCTACAAGCTCCAGATATCCACCCCCACCACCAGCACCACCACACTTTTATATACATGTAGAGGGAGTTATCCTTTTGTAGGGCAGAGGATTGCACTAGCCTTTGCAGTGGGTAACCAACAAGAAAATCAATTAAAAACATAGTTAACAGATCAACTGACAAAAAAGAAGTAAATAGCTGAAGCCCTCTCTTGCTGGTTTCTTGCTGAAATTGCATCACATTGTGGTATATATTCTGTTTTTGCATTTTCATCAAGCAAATGGCTTAAATGAGGTGCAAGTCTTAGCAGCAGGGCCAGCTGATTTTGTTTGGGTTAATAGAAGGTTTAAATTAACTCTGTAAATTAGAGGATCTTTTGATTGCCAGCTTTTCCCGTCAACCCAACAGGAGTGCCAGGAGTGGGAGGAGCGCCACAGTGACGACGACGCTGATGCAGACGAGATCCTGTGTGGAATCCAAGTAAACATCAGTTTCAGTGTCTTCCTATTACAACCTTGTAGCATTTTTAAAACCATTCAAGGATAAAATATTGTTGCATATAAAAGATAATTAAAAACAAACAAAGCATTGCATGGTCATTCAAGAGCTTGATAAAAGTATTTGTCAGGAACAATGATTTCTCCTTTTAATGATTTCACACTAATGCAAACAAAATTGTCTACATTGTAAACACACTTCTTGAAATCCACTTTTGTTCACATACTCGACTCATTTAAATTTTTTTCTTAATCTTTCTGTTGCAGTGAGTTTGTGTGTATTTAAGCAAAGCCAACAACTGATATGTTACTCTGAGGAACATGTTTAGTTTATTTTTTTAAAAATCTCAAACAAATCTTTAGAGAGTAAAAATACACAATGACTAGCTTGTTCAGATCACACATGATCAGCTTTAAACTGTATCAATACATGTCATCTCATACACTGGAGTTATAACGGTGTAACTTCCTTTCATCATGCTTCATAGGGGGAGTTGTGGAGTCAGTATCCCGCTGACTTCTGTCGCCACCCCTGGCTGGACAGGGACATCGAGGCAGTCAGGACTCTGTATTCAGTCTCTGCTGTCTCTGTCAGGTGAACTTCTGAACATCCCTCCTTGTTCATGGCTTTTAATAGAAGTGATCCATGGTCCTTTTTAAACTACATTTTCACAATTTCCCTTCTTTTTTTTCTCCTAGGGAGTACGGGTCAATTGATGATGTGGATGTGGACTTAAAAATGAATGCTAACTTTTTAGATGTGAGTTGATTTACATCAATATACAAGTGAATTACATTTTTATCTGTTATTCACCAATTTATCTAAGTAATTAATTATCTATCTCTATGTAAAGTGCAGCTAATATGTGAGCCCATGTTCTCGATTTGATCAGCTCTCTTTGGATCTATAAGTTAACCTAATTTTATCTTGAATTACCCGTCTCAAAACCACTTCCGATCTATGCTTAGGATCATTATCCTGCTGGATCATATAGTCACCACAGAAATATGACTTTCTGACTTATAGTTTGATGTCCTAAAAAATGTCTTCACTGTCATATCAGCACTATCAATACTGTTGGTGTGCCCAGAATAACTCATATTTTCAAGCACAGAGAGGCAGATCCTAATCAAATGAAAAGAAGTTAAAGAGTCTTGTGAATTTAAAATTATGCATTCTGGGAACAGTATGGATTAAGCTTTTCCATTAGTTAGATGTTTTATGTTATCACATTTATATCTATAGAAGAGACCACGTTTTTCTTTTGTGACTGTGCCTCTGTGACAAATGGATGTCTGGAACCTTCTGACCACAACTGCACATGCATTGGTTAAAGTGGCATATTCGCATGACACCTGAAAGTGTTGACATCTTTTTGGTGTCCATAGGAGGTGGCAGCCCAAGCCTGGAGGATTAATCTATTGGAGCCTGTCGTTATCCGTCTGCAGTTTTCTATGTCTCAGTATCTGGATGGACCTGGTGAGCAGCAACAATACATCCACATGCAGAATTCACTTCAGTCTAAATCAATGTGACACTTGATCAAGTGATGTTTCTCACTGCAGCACCTTCAGTTGAGGTCTTTCAGCTGTCTAATAATAATAACTTCAGTCTTGGGAAACAGTTGCAGAAGTGAGTGTTCATAGATTAACTGCTCCAACAGGACACATCCACCGTTTTTATTTCAGTCATAGCTCATCTGAAGATTGTGTAAAAGCCAACCTTTCGTTTTTGTTCTCCAGTATTCTCACAGTTTTCATATCTCGGGTGTGGAAACACCTTGCAAACGACAACGCTGTAACTGGGCAGAAGAGGAGTCACAGCTGGTTCAGGCCAAGTGGAACCATCAAGAAATTTTGTGCAAGACTTAGCACCAGGCTGCCACTATCAAAGTATGAAAGAGTTAAATGACACAGCTGTTTTACTGACTGAATCCATTAGTGCATGGATCTATTCACTCCTGTCTAACAATCAGCAGGCTAAAGGAGCTCCAGGAACCGGCTGCAAGACGCCGGATCATTTTACCAACAATGAAGCTGAACCGTCTCACAAATCATACAACTTCCTACACCATCAAGAATCCCGGAGAGCTCTTCACCTCCACGCCCAGCGGAAAGGTGAGGGAAAATATACTTCAAAATACATCGATGTGGAAAATTGGTGTGTGTGTACATATTTTCTATCTGCAACTGTGTTTCAGGTTCGGGTTCAGATTCTTTTATTGATAGCCTTAGGTAGATTTGTTTTGACGCTAATTGACCTGACATCAAAAACTATATTCACATATATATGGTAAAAAAGGAGAAAAGACAGAGTGCTCCAGGCTTCACTAAAACAACAACTTCAATCCCTGAGGCTATAAATAGCACAAAAAGGCTAAAAAATGAAAAAATCTAAATTAATCGATTCCAATTAAAATGAATTAATAGGTGGAATAGATGTGTGCACAATTTGATGCTCTGTCATCTTCCGAAATACAAAGACTAAAAGTAAAAAAAATTAAAACTAACTCAATAACAGATCCATCAAACAGCGTCTTAATGATGTGAAAGGTGAACAGTTTCCACAAGAAAAACAAACTATCAAAATTCAGTCTTGCATCAGTAATAATCCCTGTGCACACATTACACAGTATGACCCTTAATGTTTGTGGCATCAAGTGTGCGGGACTTTTTTCATTTGGTCTTTAACATGTTGAGCTGGAGATCAGACTCTTCAAACCACCTGTTCAATAACCGATCTGCAGCTGGTGTCCAAAAGACTAATAATGGCATTTAATCTGCATACGTTAAAGTGTTTGTCCTTTCAAACATCCTCTGACACATGTTCGTGCATCGTATAAACAGCAAGGAGGACAGGACACACCCTTGTGAACCAGCAGATGACCTGACTTGGCCAAACAGAAGCCCATTCACTGTCTGCGTTCTGTTAGAAAGTCCAGATTATGACTTAAATCAAATGGACTTAAACAAATTAAAACATGACTGAATGGTGTTAAATGCAGAAGATAAATCAGTAAACAGTAAAGAGTCTGACATGATATTCGTCTCCTTCCAAGGGTTTAAGGAGCAAATTAAGAAGAGTAAGTGTGGAGTCTTAGACTCCTCTGTGAAGGTTATACGCAAACAGTCTTTCAAAGATATTATTAAGACTGAGGTCAAAGCCTCTGGTTGAAAATCACTGCGGGCTTTGGGGTGACTTGAATTTGGTAACAGGGACAATTTCAGCATTCTTCCACACACTGAGGACATGTATAACTTTAGGAACTGAATAAAAGATGTAGTGAAAAACCAGGCCCAGCTTGTTTGCAGTGTTTAAGCAGCCTTCCACATTTACTTGTCTAATCCCTGACTCTTGTTTACCGTAATATGAAGAAATTCCTTTACAACTTCACTAGTATTAAAATGCTGGTTGTCCCTTAATGTGTGGCTCAGTTCCTGAAAGTCTTTGCTGAAATCATATATGTCAAACGGATAATCAAAGCAGTAAGAGCATTGGCAAATTCTCTGTCTGAATGGTAAAACCCTCTAAAATGCCATGCGTGCTGGTCTTTGCTTTTCAGCTCTTTGGTGGCTGCCTGCAGCTCTGATGCCTCTCCCTATTGAAAAGCATATCTCTTTCTTTGAATTGTGGACTTAACTACTTTCATAACCCATGGCTTATTATTTGAGTACTTTAAACCCTCTTACATGGAATAATCATATCTCTGCAAAAAGAAATATATGAGCATTATATGTCCACAAAATTGTCCAGATCACCTCCACAGGATTGCTCGAAAACATCCCAATTAGTGCATTTAAAGCATTCCAGCAAACAGAGCACTCCTTCCTCAAATCTGTCTTTGATGTCAGCAATCTGGACTTTATTTCAGTCTTTCCAGAGTTGTTACCTTTTTTTTAAAGTTCTGAATATAGAGTGATATTGTTTGTGACCCTTCTTCCACAGAGGGTGATGGTCTCAGCAGTGAAATCATCAGCACAGCTTAACACTAAACAGCTGATGGAGCTACTCTTCACATCCCAGGCAATTGGGCACTGTAAGACCACACCAACTCTGCAGCACGGCTTCTTGGTGCAGGTGAAAGCTTACTCTAATCTGAGGGTTTGAGTTCTCTTGCTCATAGGGGATTGTCTGAGTTCTCTTAAATAAATAATTTAGGGTCTTAACTTTGCAATATAAAAGGCTTTGAGTCATTTATTGTTGTGAATTGGTGCTACTTAAAAAAAAATTGAATTGCTTGTTAAAACCTGCGTTTGCTAGGGGACAACCAATCACAAGATAGTTGGCTTGAAGAGAGGGAAGCTACTGAAGGGCTGGTGCAAGGCCTGGGATAAGATAAATAATGATTAGTTTGAACTGTGAATCATGGAAAGCGACACTATTAAGAGTCCAGTTACAAAATATGGAGCTGGAAGCAGGAAAATTGACTTTAAGCATGACATTTGAGCAGGTTTGTGTTGATTTTGAATTATTTTCTTAGAAAGCTACTTTGCCTCTGTTTTCTTTGTGTGCACAGATAATGAGGTATGCTGAGCAGAGGATCCCAACACTGAATGAATATTGTGTTGTTTGCGATGAGCGGCACGTGTTTCAAAATGGGCCCATGCTTAAGGTGCGAGCTCTCGATAAATAATTAACTGTTGGTTGAGCAGCTATTCAATAAAACTGAGCCTTGATTCTTCGACAGTATTCTCTACGTTGTGTGTTTGTAGCCAGCGGTTTGCACCAGGGAGCTCTGTGTGTTTTCCTTTCACATGCTGGGGGTTATGTCTGGAGCGACAGAAGAGGTTGCCACCGGTGCAGAGGTCGGTAAGCTTTTAAATATTTTATAGCAGGAGTTATTACAGTATGGGACATGAGTAAGGCAATAATCTTTGCTGTTGCAGGTGATCGACTTGTTGGTAGCCATGTGCAGAGCTGCCCTTCAGTCTTCACGCAAGAGCCTTATTTTTGAACCGTACCCTTCTATTGTCGATCCACACAACCCCAAAACTCTCGCCTTTAGTCCAAAGGTATCAGCTGAATCAAAGTTACCACTGGCGTGATCCGTCGTGCACTATTCAGTGTGTCATTTTATTGATTTGTTTTCGCTTTTGTTGTAACAGAGCAGAAGCTATGACAGGCTGCAGAAAGCTCTGGACAATGTCTTGTTGGTCAGGAGGATGGCACAGGTGAGGTCTTTCAAAGTAAAATCTACACTCTCATTTTCAACAATTACACATCGGTCTGCTGAATGAGCACAAACTCAAAGCAGGTAAATGATTTCCTGAACTGGATTTATTAGATTATAATGATTAAATTGTCTTTAAATCATACTCAGGGTCCATATTCTGAGATTAAGAAGCAGCTGGACAAGATAGACCCTCTCGCACATCCATTACTGCAGTGGTGAGAGACTAAATCTGGATGTGTTTTTAGTTATTATTTAGTAGATCGCTGCATATCTGTCCTTTTGTTACTCACTCGCCTCAGTAGCCATTCATCGAGTCTAGTTCAAACTTGGCAAGCGCATTGTTTTGGGCTAAGTAATTGCAGCGTTGCGTCTGAAGTCGTTTAAATGAAAGTGTTAGAAAAGAGTAACTTGAGTGAAATCCAGTTATATTTAGGTTAACATCTGGATTTGCTTTTGTATGTTTTACAACAGGATTTTAGCAAGCAACAGATCGCACATTGTGAAGCTTCCGCTGAGCAGGGTATGCCCAAGCAGTCAGATTTATTAGCAGTCTAGCTGCAAGCTTTAAAGCAGTTGTAGACTAGTTAATAATTAGCAGCCACATATCAAATTTCACAATGTGCTTTCTATAATTTAATGTTTTTTGTTGTTGTTGTTTTTAATCAATTGCTATTTAACAGCAACTGACGTTTATGCACACACCCCATCAGTTCCTGTTGATCAGCAGCCCTCCATGTAAGGAGGCTCACTTTCAAACTGCCAAAAAGCTTTATGGCAGCACCTTTGCTTTCCAGTAAGTGAAGTCAAAGATTTTTTTTTTCATGAAATTTTCACATCATCACTTATACAGTATATAGAGCATGATCCATGCTTAGTAGATCATATTTCTCTTCTTTCAGTGGTTCCCACATTGAAAACTGGCACTCTATTTTGAGAAACGGGCTGGTTAACGCATCTTACACAAAGTTACAGGTAGAATATATAAATTCTAAATGCTTATTGTCTTTGATCACCGTCTGAAGTTACAGACAATTTCAACATAGGAAATTTTTATGTGGATGTTCAGACCACCGAAACCTCTCCCTTCTTTCTATTTTAGCTCCATGGTGCTGCGTATGGGAAAGGCATCTATTTGAGTCCCATTTCAAGCATATCATTTGGATATTCTGGTAAGAACTCTGTTTCTTGTCTGTCGATTACGAGTTCTTTTTGCATGTTTTTAAGAGTATTCTTCCATTTTTCTTTAGAGATGGGGAAAGGTCAGTACAAAATTCCTACCAGAGAAGAACTCTTGCAGAAATACAACCGAATAAACCAAATCAAGCAGGTCGGGTTGTTCACATTTATCTAAATGCTGCAAACATTCACTCTGGAGTACAATATCCTTTTTTGCTTTCAGTATCTCATCTTGTATTTCTATATGTTTTAGGAACAAGTGGGGGAAGGCAGGTTTTTGCAAAGCACGAACCTAAACTGCGTTGCACTCTGTGAAGGTAAATACGGAAGACCCCACAAAGCAACAAAGATTTATTTAATTGCGTGTGATGTGATTTTGTCTATCTGTTAACAGTGATAACTTCAAAAAACCTGCAAAAACACGGCAACATTTGGGTGTGTCCGGTTTCCGACCACGTGTGCACGCGGTTCCTCTTTGTGTGAGTAAGACAAAAAGCAGAAAGCAAAAGCAAACAATGAGAAACAGTTCCAACATTTTTTTTCTTCAGAAAGTTAGAACTCTGGACTTTATTTGAGCTTCCTAAAAAGGCTGCTTTCTTCTTCCACAGCTATGAAAACGGGCAGGTGGGAGATATCGACATAAACACCCAAGAGGACAAAATCCAGCAGGAAATTTCACGAGTAATTGCTTCAAAGCCATGCTGAGAAAACCAGGATACATACACACATATGTCATTTCTGTTCTTTATAATAAAAACAAAAACTGTGAGAATGAATATTGATTGTCTGTGGCTTTTTCTGGTTTAAGACATTAACATGAAACACGGAGCGCCTTGAGGTAAAAATTTATGTCTTGCACAAGTGAAAAACATTCACATGATTTAAACAAAAACCTCAAAACTGAATATGAGAAAAGCATACACACCACATGTATGCTGATGTTTATTGTGGCTAGCACAGTGGTTGGCACTGTTGCCTCATGCAAGAAGCCCCTGAGTTTGAATCCACTGGCCAGGGCTTTTCTGTGTGGAGTTTGCATGTTTTCTCTGGTGGGATTAGGTTAATTATTCTAATTTAGCTATAGGTGTGAATGTGAGTGTGAACAGTTGTCGAGTGGTAACCTGTCCAGGGTTAGCCCTACCTCTCGACCTATGACAGGAATAGACCCGGATGAGGACAAGTGGAAAAGGATTTATGGAGTGACAGCTATGTCCTAAATCCATTAAATTGGAGGAAAAAACAATGTGCATGACAAGTTTTATGCTAACCAGACTCTGACTTAGTTGAACACTCCAAAAAATAACTCTTTAAATTAACTTAAAATAATCATGAATAGAATTTCCACCTTACTAAATGTCTTACTTTTGTTGGACTGATGTAATTTGCCTGGATTGGATCAACTCAATTAGATTAAGTTGGGCTCAACTGCAGTAAATAAGCTGAGTCATCATTATTTAATTAAGCTGGTCCAACTAAAGTACATGAAGTTGAAAGAATTGAATAATGCTAAAATAAACCAATTTAATCAGGTGGAAATCCTTTCCATGTTTTTTATGACCATTCAAATAGTTTTTTGTTTGAGTACACAAACACATATTCACGTGTATATGTACATATACATACATGCACACATGTGCACAATCAAAGTCAACAAAATCTATGTGATATGAAATAAACAGTCAATCATCAAGTCCTAAATGGAGTACAAAAAAGTATGTACATACATGTTGATCCCTATTACATGCTCAACACTTTCAGATTGATCACATTCATCACCCCCACTTCCCCTCAGCATTTGTATATAATCACCCTACAAAAACAGAGAGAAAAGAACAGGTATGATCCATCCATATTGTATGTATCTAGCAGTTCATCTATAGATGTATTCATCAGACATTAATTTCATATTCTTCCAAAAGCATGTTTTTTAGAACAAACTAATGCTTGAACATTCCTGTAATGCAGGTTCACTTTAACCCACGGTGATATTAGTTTTGCAATATGTACTTTCTTCCACAAGATGGGGGTGTGACCATTAACTCTAAGGACCTTTTCGATATAAATACAGCAGATCAAACCCCACAACTGTTATGTTATGAAAAACATAAACTGGAGACTGAAGGATGTTTAAACTGGGTACGCAGCTGGGCGCTGGAGCTTCTGTTCATTTTCCAGCAACACTAAACATGTCAGATAAAAATAAACACTTGGGGAGATTCTGGAGCGTGCGCAAGGCCTCCAGTGAACCACCTTCAAATATTTAATGAGTATTCTCGGGATGGGAATGCTGCTGTTAACTGATGTTTATGAAAAGCAGATAATTCTTCTGTAAAGCAACTTAATTTGAACAATGCATTTCATGCTTCTGCTGATTGTTTAACATGGGGTGCATACCATCCTGCGAGGCAGAAATGCACCATTATAACAGCATGCTGATTCCATATGAGCCCTCCAGCTGCCTCCTCACCTCCTCCCTTGGATCAGCTTCTCTAAAGAGAGCTGCAACCAATGCACCTCTGTTCCCATCTGGATACTGATTTTCTGTCTTTCTATTTAATGTACTTGTGGTCTGACAATAAAAAGTAGCAGCTCCAAGATGTGATTGTCCTTGTACATGTCATTTCTTAAAAAGAAGCACAACTTTTGTAGCAAGGATTATTTTGGGGTCAGCCCAGCAGGCGATGCACTGAAAGGAGGAGAGCTGTGAAGCTGCTGTAATAGCCCAAAGGAAGACATTTCTCTTGGACCATATGGCTCTCTGATGATAGCGCACTGGGAAAATAATCTTGAAAAACCACACTCCATTATATACTACAATGACTAGCATTGCTCCACATCTTGAGTGAGATTGGTTGTTTGGTGTCATATCTGCAAAACCGCACATTAAGAATGTCAGCAAAGTGGCACAATTGAGTCGAGTTCAGTTAAAACAAAGATTTATTTCAGCTGCGTGCCTTGATCTCATTAACTCGTGTTCATTCGTCTGTATAATTCAAGCAACCACACAGACAAAACCATTCCCAGATCCCTTAAGCCTTTTAACAAGAAACCCAACTAGCTGAAATATACAGACATTATTAAATGAGGCAAAATGTTGCATGTGCCTTTAAGAGCACTATGTCCCACTCTACATGTCTCTCTCTGAGCCTCATATGTGTCTGTTGGCATCAGCTGTCCTCAGTGCTGAAAAGAGCAAGGACATCTTTTCCTTCACTTCAGTGGGATTAGTGGAAGAAGTGCCCTCTTTATTCTGCTGGCTGCCATCTCAGCGCTCATAAAGGCAAAATGAAAAAGAAGCTTGGACGGAGAAGAGAGAGGATCAAGATAAGTGACAAGTTTAGATTACAGAGCCATTCAGCTTTTACTTTCTTAGAGTAAAGGAACAAGAACAATGTTTTAGATCCCAAAGGAGACATACAAATAGTCTGTTACTGCAGCTTCCCGCACTGTTATTTTGCTGCTTTCTAAGTAATGACTTAACCCAGGGGTCAGATGAACAGTGCTATATGTGGCACTACAATGGAACAGCAGCCTACTTCATTCAGTCCCTCTGTCCAGATCTCGTTGCCACTTCCAAAAACTGCTGGTGAGAACAACTTCAGGAGAATCAGCCGCACAGAGGACAGCATTCCCTATCCGATCCCAAGCTTGGCCGCAGACATCCTGCACATGCGAGTAAAAGGAGGAAGCAAGATTCGCAGCTTACTGCAGTTTGCAGCAGCTCGCATGCAAGGGGAAGTAAGAAACCCAAATGGGATGTCACTAAGACAGGTGGTCTTCACTGGCTCAGGCAGAGGAGTCACAAAAACTATCACCTGTGTGGAGATCCTGAAACGTAAAGTTGAAGGTCTGCACCAGGTGTCCAAACTCTACTATAACACAGTGAAGGAGGTTTGGAAGAGTCCACAGCCTGGAGCACCAGGTATAACCATGGAGCGGAGAGTTCCTGCCATCTGCATCTATCTATCTAAAGATCCTCTGGACCCCCAGGAGCCTGGATATCAGCCACCACAAATCAGCAGTGTTCCTACAGAGGATGCTGAGAGACGGAAGGGTCTGCTCAGGACGGCTCATGCTCACTCATCCCCACACACAGCCAAGAGACTCTGTCTGGATGATTCGAGTGCATGTCCTCCCCTAAACCTCTGATTACTTCATGAGAAATAAGAAATTTGGCATTTGCATAGATTTAATAGATTGTTGTGTGCTCCGTTTTACAGCATGAAGCTTTCTTGAAGAAAATAATACCTCTGCATTTCTGGGGGTTTATCGTGATGCTTATGTAAGGCATTTTGCTACAAAAGTAAACAGTTGTGTCTATAATGCTTCTTTGCAATACTTTGTCACTTTGTTGTGAAATGTAACAGGTTAACATATGACTATAACTATTATTATCAACAATATCAGTAATAGATTTGTAGTCATAGAGGGGGAAGTATTTTAATCCTGCTGAATTTCTATGTTGCCTCACTTACAAAGAAATGAACAGTCTCGGATTTTTATGAGAATTTAAAGAGCTAGTGGCTAAAATTCCTCCTGAGATGTCTTACTGCTGTGCTTACCGACAGTGATTTCTCCACCAAGTACTAAGTCATGTTTTGCTTGGGGATTAAATACTGATTTCAGTCAATGTCAGGCATTCAACTTTGATTTTTGGTTAGTATTCTATCTCTCTTCATTAACATGAAACTACCTTAAAAATCAAGAACTGATCATTTCTTTGTAAACTTCTGCAGGGGATCAAATGATTATTTGCCCCACTTTATAAGCTGATGATGGTGTTTTAGTGTAGTTACATTAATAGTTAGTTTACTTGCAAATGAACAAGCAAACTCCACTGTGCCCAGCTGGGAAAACAGCTGGGGAAAGAAGCATACACAACAACCCATGCTA
Source organism: Aulonocara stuartgranti (assembly GCF_965226115.1). Taxonomy (NCBI): domain Eukaryota; kingdom Metazoa; phylum Chordata; class Actinopteri; order Cichliformes; family Cichlidae; genus Aulonocara; species Aulonocara stuartgranti. The sequence goes on along the minus strand of NC_138945.1, from coordinate 54,289,450 downwards.
GACACTAATGACCACTGTCCGGGGTCATTCTGATGCAAAAAATCAACCAGTAGTCATGGAATTGGTCATAGTCATTTTAAATATAAAGAACATGTTTTGCATCAGTTGTCTATATTCTGTTTTCTGCCTGTGGAAATAATTCATGTGCACAATAATGGCTCACAAGAGCATACGTTTTTGGTTTGTTTGACTGACTTTTATAATGATGGTACTCTTTTGTAGTAGAGTCACATCAATAAAAATGAATCATAAAGTGACACAGTGGTCAAGTGGTCACCTCACTAACCTCCAGGTTAGTTGGGACTTCTTTGTGTAAAAGCTGCATGTTCCACCTGTGTGTGCTTTCTCCCTCACAAGAGATTGTTATTTTTAGGTTAACTTTGAACTGGCAATCGGTGTAGTTGTTTATATCTGTGGTAGACCGGTGACCTGCATAGGTTATGTGTAATGCTCTAGTTCGCCTTTGACCCAGGCTGAATAAATAGTAAAGAACATGAATTTAATTGTATGCATCTTATTTTTGAGGTTTTAGTGTCTGATGACATGAAATAAAAGCAGTTTAAATGTCCAACATTGAAGTTTTGCACACACACCTTTTTCATGCACATCACCACTTATATCTAACTAAAATGATCATAAATCTAAAATGTTCTGCTTTAAGAAAGCTCTGTGTCTTACAGTTTCAACTTGTGTGCAATTCTATCATCAAGAACCTTTGAAACATCTATTTTGTATCGTTCGCATTAAAAAGAAAGAAAGAAAAGATATCCCATAAAAAAATACTTCTCTGTGAGAATGACATTGCAAATATTAACATGTTTTCCCAGTTGTCAGTCCTGCAATTTCTTTCTAGGGAAGTCAAGGGTAAATATGAGCTGCAGTTTGCGCGTGCGCAACAGGAGATTGCGTACGTGCCAGGCTAACACAGTTAGCACTAGCTTCCTTCGGACAGACCGCACCGGTCCGTGTAGCTCGCAGTCTCGCATCATGTTCAGAGCCGCCGTCCGACTGTCAGTCTCCGGTGTCCGAAGTTTAACTCGGACGCAACCAGGGAGCCGAGGTAATTCCTAATTCAGTCACCCATTGTAAATATATTAATCTGTAATTGATATAGTTGCTTAGAAACTGTTAGGGAGACAATGTAACGGAAATCAAGTGTGACTGTCGGCACATTTGCGGTTCCTTTACGGCTAAGCTAGCTAGCTTTTATTCAAGAAAAATCGCTATTAAATAAACATTACGAAACTGCATTATAATGATTCAGCCATGATATCCACATTTTTATTCAGTCCAGCTTTTTCCCACGTAAACTGTGGGTGTGGTGCTTTGAAAAATGTCCTGTCGTTCTTCTTGGCGGAGTTTATGTCCTTGTCATGACCCGGCTAGAAGGCTTCGTCTCGGGCCCTGTGATTGTGACTGCTGACGCTAGTTACTAAGTAGGCTAGGTGACTGCAGGAGAGTTCAGACAACTAGAATTCAACATCAAAACGGAGTTTGGCATAGATTTTTATGAAAACAAACAGAATACTTTTTTGCATAGTTTTGCATTGTCTTGGTGTTTCTTTAGGGGTCAAAAAGTCTAAATGAGAAATGTTCTTTGGGTTGCAGGTTAATTAGTATTAACATGATACCTGAGCACATGCCTAAGTCATATTGTTTCATTTAAATTGCTATTAAATATAACCTGAGGACCATGTGACAGAAATTTCCGGTATGTCACGTCCTAGTGTGTCAGTCTGCTACGTGCAGACTGATACACAAGGTAGGTCATATCAAGACGGTGGCAACTGCATCACATTACAAGGAAGAATTTGTCCTTTTTACATCGCAGATACAATTCCCGGCCTCTTTATTAGATACACCTATGAAATTTAATACTGGCGAGTGCAACAACACTGATGCCGGAATGACTGCATTTTCAGTTTTAGTTGGTTTGAAGAAAAAGTTGTTTTTATTATTATCATTATTATTATTGAAGTTAGAGTTGGGGTGGTAGTGTAAGTGTCCCTAATATTTCGCCCGTCATGTATGAAATTTTTAAAATATGATGTAGCCTGGTCCTTCCGCATTTATTTAACATTCACTGTAGGTTTCTTTTATTAGACACAAATCACTGAAAAAAAATCTGTCTTATCATGCAGCTCTTCTGGCCTCAAGGTGTTATTCACATGGGAAGCAGGAGACAGACGAGGAGTTCGATGCCCGCTGGGTCACTTATTTTAACAAGCCAGATATTGACGCATGGGAACTGAGAAAAGGTACGTTTCTGGAATATAGTAATGTTGAATCAATGTAATCATTGGAATTGTTATTCATTGCTGAGGTATGTTTGTCTTGAGTCAACAGAAGTTATTAAAAAAATGGCCTTGTACAATTTTGCATTAAGAGGCTTAGTGAGATTAAGATTTAAGTAAACAGTCATAGTTTGCAATATAATGATTAAAATTGCATGTTTGCTTTGCATAGTTAACAAAAATGGTTGAATCTGTTGGTCAGAATCTGTTTACATTTGTTTCGATTCATTTCCTATTGTAAAACCCATATCATAACAATGTAAAAACTGAGCTTATTATAAGAAAATCAGTTTTCCTGATGAGACATTCACCCCTGATATTGTTTTAGTTATATAGACTGATAAAACTCATCTATATTGTTAACAGCTGCTAAACACTGACAGAGGCTGTGTGTAGTTTATAAATAAGCACTAGACAACAGTGGTTTGTCTAAATCAGCGGTCCCCAACCTTTTTTGCGCCACGGACCGGTTTATGCCTGACAATATTTTCACAGACCGGCCCTTAAGGTGTCGCGGATAAATACAACAAAATAAAACTAGTACCAGTACCGAAAAAAAGAAGATTTATTCACAACACACGTGAAAACACCCAGGAAAACCGAATTAACGATAAAAACGATAACAAAATAACGCTGAAAACCGATAAAAACCCTGAAAACCATACATTTCACACCTGAGCCTCAACTCTCACGGCCGGGTACCAAACGACTCACGGACCGGTCCGAGGCCCGGGGGTTGGGGACCGCTGGTCTACAGTATGCAGGTTTATGTCACAGCTGATTTATCGAATATAACAGCCTACCTATGTCCATTAAATCTGTCAAACGTGACAAAAGCAAATAAAACCTTTTTATTTTTGAGTCTTGGATTAATACAAATTTGATCCATTAGTAAGTAATTTTGGCAGCAGGGTGGTGTATGGCACCAGCTCAAAATAGACTCCTCTGATAATTGAAACAGGGGCATGTGCCCATTAAGTGTTCGCTTCATTTATAGAGCGCTTTGGTAAAGAGGGATTTAAAATACTGCTTCAAGCTACACCGAAAATAATTTGATGAGAATGGTTAGTCGTTTTATTTATTTGTTGTTTGCGCTCAGATCCTTTAGAAGTCTTTTTCTCTGATCTCTGGTTTAAATGTGTTGTGACTGCTTGTTTCAGGGATGAACACATTGATTGGGTACGATTTGGTACCTGAGCCAAAGATTCTCGAGGCTGCACTGAGAGCCTGTCGGAGGTTAAACGACTTGGCCAGCGCTATCCGAATTTTGGAAGCTGTGAAGGTGAGAGAAAAGGCACATGAGAGAAAATTGCCAGCCAGAGCCTTTGTAGTCAGATAATGGTGATTAATGGGTTTTATTGTTTATTTCCTCAGGACAAAGCCGGACCCCATAAAGATATCTACCCGTACGTGATCCAGGAGCTGCGGCCTACTTTAAATGAGCTTGGCATCTCTACACCTGAAGAGCTCGGCATTGACAAAATTTAGCAGAGCAGGTAGTAAAATCATCTATTCAGTCATGTTTATTCTCTTCCATGTGTGTTATAAGATGGCTGTTTAACAGATGTCTATATATGTTTGTTTGTTTCAGATCAAAAAACATACCCTGGACTCAAAACCCTCTTACTTCAATGTTTGCCTCATAAAACGCGTGCGATATTTAATTTGGCCTTTATTAAGTTCTGTTGCTTGTAAAATATTATTGAACATAATAAAGGAAACTGTATCTTTGAGTGTCACAAGGATATGGAATATTTTTCAATAGTCTGAGTAATTGTTGGAGCAATATTTCATTACACGTTGCTTTAATAGAGAACAAAGTGTCACCAAATGGTACATGTTGTCCGAGTGTGTGTCTTGTAAGATTCACATTTTACCACCAGGGAGCAGCATTTCCATATGAATGTAAAATCATTCTACTGTACTCAATCTACATCTGTTTTCTTTTTTTTTTATTTCAGGGAAAAATTATGTGCGGGTAAAATAAACTTGTTCAAAGGAAAAATTGTGTGATATTATTATGAGCAGATGTCTGAAGTAAAATGTATTTTTCCTGATAAATATCTTTTTATGGTTGTTTGTCCCTGTGTGTTGGCCCTGCGACAGACTGGCGACCTGTCCAGGGTGTACCCCGCCTCTCGCCCTATGACAGCTGG